>NW_025343995.1:0-4019 GCF_016433145.1 Gracilinanus agilis
TAAAAACATGAATCATGTAACCACGGAAAATTTTTCTAAAAAAAAATTTATTAAAAAAAAAAAAAAGAAAGAAATCCCAGCATTGAACCTCGGCTTCAACTCTTCAGCTCTAAATCTATGATCTTATGGATTTATGGATTTATGTTGGGGTTCTGGTTGTGTTTGACTTTGCTTTCGCAACAGGGACCAATATGGAAATACGCTTTGAATGACGATAAAAAATGAAAAAAAAATCCATGATCTTATGGCCGAGGTCCAGATCTCAGTTCTCTTCTGCAACACTTTGGGCAAGTCCTTTCCCCTCTTCTAGATCTCAGCTTCCTTCTCTATAAAATGAGACTGGATGACTTTCAAATGATGAAACCCATGAATGAAATGGGCTTTGGGAGGTGAAGGTTTGGGGAAGAAGGGAGTAGTGGCCAGAGAGGTGCCCTCAGAGTCAGGAAGATATGGGTTCAAGGCTACCTCTGCCAAGTTCCAACGGTGGAATTCTGGATAAATGCCAAGCAACTCTCTAAGACTACAGATGGCAAAGCAGTATGGGTCTGAATGAATTAGTAGAATGATGATCAGGAGGGTGGCTCCATTCTTTTCTTTTCTCAATTATTCTTTGAAGTAATGAAGTTTCATCCTAATGCTTTGCCCTAAATCCATGACTCTAAACTTAGTGAGTTCCAATCGCAGCTTTTCTACTTTAACATACAATGTTGTGTTGGCACGACAAAATAACGTCAGGTTTCACCAAGCCTGTCAGGCACTCTGCCATCCTCCGAGGCAGCTAGGTAACACACTAGATGGAGACCTGGGCTTGGAGTAAGGAAGACCTGAGTTCAAATTTGGCCTCGGATACTTCCTACTTCTAGAACCCTAGAAGAGTCACTTAAGTTTTGCCTCAGTTTCCAGTTGTGTAACATAGGAATGATAACGGCACTTACCTTGCAGGGTTGTTATGAGACAATATTTGTAAAGTGCTCAGCACAGTACCTGACACATAGTAGGCACTTAATAAATGCTTATTCCCTTTTTTCATTGATATCAATCTACTCATTTTACAGATGAGCAAACTGAGGCCCAGGACTGGGGAATGGACATAACCAAAGCCAGGAAGGTAGAAAGCAGCAGAGACAGGATGTAAATCTGGATCCCCTGAGTCTGACCCCTCTTCCCATTGCCCTGACTAGTAATGCAGCAAGAGTTTTAAAATACATAGAAAGAACAGAAATGTGCCAATTCTGAGACTCTTTCTAGAGTTCTTCTTCCCTTGGAGGAAAAATTGAGGACTTCCCCATTGTTACCCCAAGGTGTGAGAGAACAGAACCAGCCCCTTCCTTGTTATGAGGAAGCCTCCCAGACACATCTTTGCTCAGTTCAAAGAGATCCCCTAAGCCAATGCTCCTTTGGGTGCTTTGCCATTGAAAAGCTTCCGTTACCATGGAGCGGATGTAGGCAAGGCCCCTTCTGGAAGTAAGCTCCTTTTTATGAAATTCAAACTTGGAAAATTGATTAAAGGAAGCCCAAGGTCCGAAGGGAGTGCCTACCAAGCTCGGGGCGGGGGGAAGGAGGATGGAGAGCTAGATGATGGGGAGGGGGCCACTGGATTCTATGGAGGATAAAAATAAAGGAGGGAAGGAGAAGGAATGAGATCAGGGAGGGAAGGAGAAAATATTTTGTCTAAATGTACATTTGCAAAGTGCTTTTACTCCCCACCTCCTGCCCAGGATGATACCAAAGCTCAGGATGTAAAATCCACGAGCCCTACATTTTTCAGCTAAAACCAATGTGGGAACTAGGTATTTATTATAAGAGACTTGAAGTCTTTTTATAAAACTCAAGGTGAAGGGGGGCAGCTGGGTGGCTCAACAGATTGAGAGCCAGACCTAGGGATGGGAGGTCCTGGGTTCCAATCTGGCCTCAGACACTTCCGAGCTGTGTGACCCTGGGCAAGTCACTTAACCCCCATTGCTTAGTCCTTACCACTCTTGTGCCTTGGAACTGTTACACAGTATTGATTCTAAGACAGAAGGTGAGGGGTTCAAAACAAAACAAAACAATGTGAAGGAGTGAAAAGGCAAGGAGGAATAAGGACAGGATGGCAAAAAATGAAAAGAGCAAGAAGAAGACTGGAAAGAATGCCAGCCAGGAGGGACACCTCTGAAAGCTAAAGGTTAGTTTTCTTTCTTTTTTTTAAACCCTTAATTTCTGTGTATTGGCTCCTTGGTGGAAGAGTGGTAAGGGTGGGCCGATGGGGGTCAAGTGACTTGCCCAGGGTCACACAGCTGGGAAGTGTCTGAGGCCGGATTTGAACCTAGGACCTCCCGTCTCTAGGCCTGGCTCTCAATCCACTGAGCTACCCAGCTGCCCCTAGGTTAGTTTTCTTATATCCTTAAAAGGAAAAGGAAAAAACTGCATAGAATAGAGATTTGCAGTCTCGTGTATTTGCTTCCTTTTCTAGACTACTAAGATCAGAATAAATATAAGAAGATTTTGCTTGATCACATGGGTCAATGGGGATAGGATCGGGGACGTAGACTCTAAGCGATCACCCCAGTGAAAATATTAATAATATGGAAATAGGTCTTGATCAACGACACATATAAAACCCAGTGGAATTGCTCGTTGGCTACGGGAGGGGGGTGGGAGGAGGGGAGGGAAAGAACATGAATCATGGAACCGTGGAAAAACATTCTAAATGAATTAATTAAATAAATATATATTTTTTTTACAAAAAGAAGATTTTCAAAACAACCACCATATGCTTCCTGCATCTTCTCCTAACCCTGGACTGGGTGGGAAGGAATAACTTTTTAGAGTTGGCTCTCCTGGGCTCCCAACACCCTTTGCAAACTGCAAAGTGATCAGATTGTCTCATTAACCGGGTGATTTGAACAGTTTAGAGGCTGGGATGAATTGGGGACTCGGTGTTCTCTTCCAAAACAGGTTAATAATGCACAAAATTAGGAGGCAATTGATAATAAATAGCTAACGAGTGAGGAACTTTGATCTAAAACAAATGAGAAAGCAGCCCCAAATGAGCCCCTTGGCTCTGCTGCCAAAGAGAATTCTTCTCCCAGTACAACCAGGAAAACTGCTCCAAAGTATGTGGGAACAGTCCCAGCTTTCAAAGACAGGGACAGACTGTGTAGAACAGAAAACCTGTGTGGCCTCATTAGGGGGAGTCCTAATGGCCAAGTTGGACTGGAATATTCCCAACTACCAGATGGGCTCCAATCAATTTCATTTTCCCCCAACCACAGGGAGCAAAACTTCAGCAAACTCCAGAGATCAGAGAAAGATGCAGCCAATTTAGCTCAGGCCACTGACCCAAGGGATGGACTGCTCCCTGCAGATGGTCCTTGGTTTGGGAATGTGTCCTAAACAGAGAGCTCAGGTCTTGAAAGGCCCTCTTGCATGGCCTGGTACAGTCCTACAGAGACATAAAGCACCTTTATATTCTGCACGGCCCTGCCCCTCTAAGGAGGATATGAGCTGGGCTACGGAGCAGGGGCAGACACCTAGCGGCCTCCAGCAGCCAGCCCTTCCAGAGCCAGCCTTGTTCTTTCTGGGGGTTATTTAGCCTTGTCCCAGAGGGAACAAGGCCAGGGGACCTAGGTGTTGCTAGAATGGCTAAGTGACTCGGTGGATGGTTGTGGACATGGAAGGTTAAGAAGACAGGAGTTTGAATTCTGCTTCAGACACTTAGCTATGTGACCTTGAGCAAGTCACTTTACCTCTTTTTGTTTTGGTTATCTCATTTGTAAAATGGGCATAGCATAACTATAGCACCTACTTCATGGAGTTTTTAAAAAGATCAAATAAGATATGTAAAGTGCTCTCTCTGTCTCTCTGTCTCTGTCTCTTTCTCTCAGTCTCTCTCTCCCTTCTCTCTCTCCTTTTCTCTCTCTCTTTCTCGCTCTCCTTTTTTCTCTCTCTCCTTTTCTCTCTCTCCTCTCTTTCTCTCTCTCCTTCTCTTTCTCCCTTTCTCGCTCTCCTTTTTTCTCTCTCTCCTTTTCTCTCTCTCC
>NW_025343996.1:0-1019 GCF_016433145.1 Gracilinanus agilis
TTTTCTGCAGCACATGGTCCATATACAAAGATTGATCATGTACTAGGGCATAAAAACAAAGCAAACAGAATAGTAAATCCTATGAAAAGATATCATCCAGCATCTTCAAAACCATTTCCCATGGAGCAGAGCTCATTCCCTTTTGTAACAAAGCATTCTATTGCTAGCTCCCTCTACATTTTTCTTTGCCTAAAATTCACCCTTTTGTAACTTTAGCATATTGGAACCAGCTCTGACCTATGGATTTTAATGATGGATTGAGATATAGAGACAAAACTTTAGAGAGGGTGCTAATAAAATATTATAGCCATATTGTTTGTGTTGGCTCCATCTTAACTTTCTACCTGCTTGCCTATGTTGGTCAAGAGGATGCTTGGAATTGTTAATAGAGGTAATCTTGGAGATTAGAAACTATGGGTTCAAATCCTCTCTCTTACTGTTTACATAACCCTATGCAAGATTTTTAGTGTCACAAGAAATTCTCTAATACGCTAAATTACAGGAAAAATGCTGATCTTGCTTGATAGGCAAAGTTCCTCAACAGATGATTCCTCCAACAATTAAATCATTGGTCCAGTACCAGTTTTTAAAAATACCCAGATTCTTATCATATCTAGGCCTGGCTCTCAATCCACTGAGCTACCCAGCTGCCCTCAGGACATTTTATAAACATTTATTAATATTCATTTTTAACATGGTTACATGATTCATGCTCCTACTTTCCCCTTCACCCCCCCCCGCACTCCCCCCACCCAAGGCCGATGCACATTTCCACTAGTTTTGTCATGTGTCCTTGATCAAGACCCATTTCCAAATTGTTGGTAGTTGCATTGGTGTGGTAGTTTCGAGTCCACATCCCTCAATCAGGTCCACCCCAACCCATGCGTTCAAGCAGTTGTTTTTCTTATATGTTTCCTCTCCTGCAGTTCTTCCTCTGAATGTGGGTAGCATCTTTACCATAAATCCCTCAGAATTGTCCTGGGTCATTGCATTGCTGCTGGTACAGAAGCCCATTACAT
>NW_025343997.1:0-1713 GCF_016433145.1 Gracilinanus agilis
GAGAAAAGGACTCTTGGATTCATTGTTCACATGTAAAGAGGGCATCTTCTATTGAACCTGATTGACTGTTTCCTGTTACCTGCATTGGAGATAACAGTTCATGGACTCATGGATGTTAATTTGGAATCATTGGTTTGTCTTGATTCTTTCCCTGAATTTATTTTAATTTCTTATTGATTTACCTAATATCTTTTAATAGAATAATTGATATTTTTTTGTCTTTTTTCTCATTTTCTTGTACTTGAGTACATATAATCACTTAATTTTTTTCATTTTTTGCAATGCTATAATTTTAATATATATATAATTGCTGTAATATTACTGTTTACTCACAAGGTGTAGACTCCAAGAACTTGCCATATATTGTTAAATGTTATGGGACTGTGATTAATGCTTCTGTCTAATTCCAGGAGAAGGGAACACATGAGCCATTAATGGTGCTAAGGAAAGCACAAGGTCATGAAGACCGACCGACAAATCCAATGGGATTTCTGAGAACATCTGCACAGTGCCGAGGAGCACGAGGTTAAAGAAATCACACATATACAGGTGGGATTGAGGTACTCCCACGCCAACACTGAGGACTTGAACTCAGTGTAAGAATCGAAGCTGCGACGCTTAACATATGTTAAGACGTAGGACTCTCCGAACTACACTGCCAGTCAGGTACCGCAGGTTGGCTATTATTTGGCTCACCCATATACTCCTGAGAGTAAAGGGAATGACAGACGCTTCCCTTGCATTTAAATCTGGTCCTTTTTTCTCTCTTATAGAATGACAACTTCCTGTAGTCTTAGCTGCAAATGGGTAAGTGCAGTATTACTGCATTGTATCCTACAGACTAGTAGGATGGAAATTATAATTGATGAGACCCTAATACAAGGGCCTGTTATAATTTTATTTTGTTTTCTTCAAAAAAAATTTTATGTACATAACTTTGATATTTTGATTTTGATTTTAATACCTTTCTTTTTCAAAAGCTTCAATTTTCTTCTATTTGATTTTTTATATTTTTTCTTTCTTTTTTCTTTTGAATTTACTCATACAACCCCATGACTCAACTGTATATATTGAGCTGATCTGGGTATTTCTTTCTAAATACCCACGTCAGGGGGGATTGTATTTTTATAAAATCCAAGATTAATCGTATTTTTATTATATCCAAGATTTAATTTTTGGTTTTGTTTGAGAAAATTCTCAGGGAAAGAAACTTGCTGATTCCTTAATCCAGAGAATGAACTGTTTGCAGAGAGATGCCTGAAGAACCTACGTTTAATCAAGAGATCCAGAATGAACTTTGGGTTGCAATTGATTGAACTGATGGGGTTGGTTGCATCAAGTGATCCAGAACGAACTTTGGGTACTAATGAATGGAATGATGGGGTTTTTGAACAGTTACCTTAATTGTACATGTTATGCTGATTGGGAACTGCCCCCAATTGGTTTCTTGTCAACGCGCTTAGCAAAACATTGGTTTTGCAGAATTTCTCTCTTTTCCATTTC
The DNA here is from genome assembly GCF_016433145.1 of Gracilinanus agilis. Lineage (NCBI taxonomy): Eukaryota > Metazoa > Chordata > Mammalia > Didelphimorphia > Didelphidae > Gracilinanus > Gracilinanus agilis. The sequence continues at coordinate 1,504 of NW_025343997.1, forward strand.
CCTCTTATCTCTAACTATTGTAGTTAGAAGGACCTTTGTGGTAGAAGATGTTTGTGTAACCTGATCACTTGGGGTGACTAGGCACCCAATGATCATCAGGGGGGATTGTGTAAATAGAATTAGCCAGATCCCATAAATAGTCAAAAATCTACTCAACCCAGGCGTGCTAATGATGTCACTCCCACCTCCCTTAGTGGGGAGGGGAGACGA
>NW_025343998.1:0-1888 GCF_016433145.1 Gracilinanus agilis
GGAAGGAAGGAAGGAAGGAAGGAAGGAAGGAAGAAAGGAAGGGGAGACAAGAAAAACAAGGCCCTTGAACTCTATATTCAACCAAGTGAAAAAATGACTTCATTGGCCATGTCCAAGAAATATGTCTCATTCTGTATTCTGAATCCATCATTGATCTATCAGGAGGTGGGAAGTACGTACCATCATGGGGCCTCTGGAATTCTGACTGTTCATTGCATTGATGAGAAATCTGAAGTCTTTTATAATTTGCCAAATCAATTCTCTAGGGTGGTTTTCTGGTCTGTGGACTTCAGTGCCAAAGACGCTTCCCTGGAACCCTGGAACAAGCAGCTTTTTCAGAGAAGCTGGCTTGGGGACTCTTGAGTGTCAGCCTTATAATAACTTCTGGCAGACCTTCAAATCATACTCCCAGGTTGCCCCCTGGCCCTTAACCACATTACCAATGAATAATTTAGTATGGAGCCCCCATAGCCAAGGCCTTCTGAGACAGACACTTTCCAAGATCTTGTCAGCCTTTTCATGGGCTCCAGGAAAGAAATAAAACCCCATCTGTTTTGTCACCAACATATAAATGCCCTCTCCATACCTCGGCTCCAGAAATGGGTGAGAATACGGATGCTGGGATGGCAGAAAATGGGCTCAATTCCAATGAGTAAGGACAAGTCCCTTTTTCCCCCCTCATAGGCTCATATTTTTAAAAGTCCCAAGGGAACCTGTTACTTAGACATCATATGGACAAGTTGGCATCATGCCTAGAGCAGCTCAAGGATGCCCTTCTCAGGATTGATCTAGGTTCTATGTACTCAAAGAAAAATTTCCGGAGTCCCCCAAGTTGCAATTTTGCAATCAACACTCCTCTCCAACCATCCACAAGCATCAGTAGTCTACATTGGAATGTAATGAAAGATTATTGTGGTGTAAGAACAAATATATACAGAAAGGCACGGAAAGACTTTCAGGAACTAATGAGGAATGAAAATAAGCTAGAGATAAGAAAGCAATACACAAAACAACTAAAACAATGAAAATGACAAGAACAAACCACCCCCAAAAAAGCTGAAAATATATTTTGCAATTTATAAAGAACAAGCTGGTCAGGACAGCCGGGTGACCTCAGATACTGACTAGCCATGTGACCCTGTGCAAGACACTTAACCCTGTTAGCCTTGGTTTCCTCATCTGTAAAATGATTTGGAAAAAAAAAGTGGCAAACCACTCCAGTATCTTTGCCAAGAAAAATCCCAAATGAAGATGAAGAGTCAGACATGACTGAAATGACCAAACAACAAGGATTGCTTTCAATTTCTGAAACTGTGATGCTAATGAAATCGAAGTTAATAATTTTCTTAGTCTACTTAGAGTGATTTAAAATGGATACATTTTGGAGGCAGCTAGATGACTCCATAGATAGAGAGCCAGTCCCAGAGATGGGAGGTCCTGGGTCCAAAACTGACCTCAGACACTTAGCTGTGTGACCTAGCCCCAGGTGCCTAGCCCTTACTGCTCCTCTGCCTTGCAACTGATGCTTAGTAAGATAAGGGTTTAAAAAACTAAGGGAGTCTACAGTAAGCATAGCACAATGCTAGGTGCTAGGAACTCAAAATGTATGGACCAATGGGGGACCTACGTACCTAAACAGAGAATGCCAGACTTGGAATCAGGAGGATGTAATTTCAAATTCAAATTCTGGTCTGAGATACTTCCTAGCTGTGTGATCCCTGGGCAAATCACTTAACTCCCTTCACCTAACTCTTGCCTCTTTTCTGTCTTAGAGTTATTACTAGGACAGAATGTAAGGGTTTAAAAAAAAGAAAAAGAAAAAAGGAAGAAAGAGAGAGGGGGAGGGAGGGAGGGAGGGAGAGAAAGAGGGGGGAGAGGGGAAAGAAAG
>NW_025343999.1:0-4859 GCF_016433145.1 Gracilinanus agilis
GGCTCTTGAGGTCTGAATTCTGGTTTTTTCCAAGGTCAAGCCCCCTGGTGGGCCCTCTTGCTTGATCCTCTGCTGGAGGTTTCTTTACAAGTCTCAGGGCGCTGTTTCCACAGTCGTATACCCGTCTGCACTGGTTCCCCACTTAGGCTTAGTTCTGCCTCCACCCACGCCTCTACTCAGCCGGCTCTCTGCGCCCAGCGTCCTGCTCCGGCGCGCGCGCTCAGATTTCGCGTGCTTTTTTTGACTTAATGGGGTCCTAAGTCTTGCTGCTGTCAGGAACAGGTCCCGGAGCTGCTGATGACTCGATGGGTGCCCCAAACTTGCTCTATTTCTTTTTAGCTGGGTTCGGAGCTATAGGTGAGTGTGGAGGGGGTGGGGGTGGGGCGGTTGCTCAGCTCGCGATTGAGTGAGTGAGGGCCCTTTTTAGCCTGGAGATGTCTCGATTCCACGTACCTTCCACGCTGTGCCCTGTTGTGGGGTTCCTCCGTTCGTCTGGACTTGTTTTTATGTCCCCTTGAGGAGTTTTGTATGTTTCGGTCAGGAGAGGTTAAGAGCTGCTTCTTACTCTGCCGCCATCTTAACCCGGAAGCCTCTGTGCGTGTTCTTTAGCCTCTTGGGGTCCTAAGTCTTACTGCTCTCAGGAACAAGCCCTGGAGCTGCCAGTGACTTAATGGGTGCCCCAAACCTGCTTTCACTCTTGTGTGCTGGCCTCTGAGTTGTATGTGGTGTGGGGGGTGGGGGAGGGGCTTCTTCCTCTCGAGTTTTAGTGAGAGCTGTTTCACCCTTTTATAGCGTAGAAATGCCCCAATTCCGTGTACCTTCAATGCTGTGCCCTGTTGTGTGATCCCTTCGTTCATCTGGATTCGTTTCTATGTCCCCTTAAGGAGTCCTGTATGCTTTGGTTAGGAGAGATCAAGCAGTGCTGCTCCTTACTCTGCCGCCATCTTAACCGGAAGAGCTCAAATATTCCTACTTTTAAATGGTCTCCTACCTCTCTCATTCTCTTCTTCATGGCTATACCAGATCCTATCATTCTGTTTGATAAAATCCCAATACTCCTGACAAATTCCAGTCTCAGCCTCTGAACATCTCCCATACTCTCTATTCTGGTTCCACTCCCCAACTCTAATGTTTCAGTTTCTATAATTTCATTCTTCTCAGGATTCTGTATTTGAAATTTCCCTCAAGTTCTAGGTTCTAAGTTCCCTCCTCAACCTAATAGTCTAGCTTCCTTTTCCAAACTAAACTGAGATAATCACAGGTAGAAATTACTCCCTAGAGGAAATTCTGAATTCTAAGCTTTCAGCCACTTACAACTTTCCCTCTTAAATGATACCTGGGAGTAGTACATAATATCCAAAATTGTAAGTATCTTCCCAGTCCTGACCTATTTTCTTTTCATTGTGTACCTTCTGATAATCTTGAAGGTTTTTCTTTTTTCAATTTTTTATGTATTTGGATATTATAACAATGCACATGTGCCTTGTTTATATGTTGGTTTCTTCCCCTCAATTTATTACTTTTTTATTTTTAACATTCTTTTCTTTTAAAAATTTGAGTCCCAAATTCTCTCCCTACTTTCCTCTCCTTCTCCACTCACTGATAAGGTAAGCAAAATGATAACAATTAGACATGTGAAAACATGCAAATGATGCACTTAAAATGAGAGAAAGATATAGAGTAAAAATAAAGGTCTAGAGCAGAATAGACTATGTTTCAGGTCATATAAAGAAAGCAGGTATATTAATCATGATATCTGACAAAGTTAAAGCTAAAATAGATCAAATCAAAAGAGTTAAATAAGGAAATTATATTATGTAAAAAGGTACCCTAGATAATGAAGCATTAGCAATATTAAAACTCTATGCACCAAATTTTATAGCATCCACATTTTTTATAGGAAAAGTTAAATGAATGGAAATAGATAACAAACAATAATGGTGGGGACTTCAATTTTCCCCTCTCAAAACTAGATAAATCTAATCAAAAAATAAATAAGAAAAAGATGAATAGAATTTTTGATAAGTTAAATATGATGGCGATCTGGAGAGAACTGAATAGGAATAGAAAGGAGTATATCTTCTTCTCAGCAAAGTGTGGTACCTTTACAAAAATTAATCATAAATTAGGGTATCGATGTGGAATCTAGAGACCCCAAAATTGTGGCTTAGTGAGATCTGATGAACCCCAAGTTTTAGAAATAGCTTGTAGGCTGGAGATCCTCAAAGCTTGTGCTTCCCTGTTCCCATGAGAATCCACCCTGAAGGGAATCTCAGGCTAGCAGTTGCAGACTGAATAATGGACCCTAAGGTAAATGCTAAATATCCTTTTGTCTTGGGTAGTCTTCCCCATTGTATCAGAGACCCTTTCCCAGGAAGACACACCTGGGCAGGGACCATCCTTTAGTATCCATTGTGTAAGCAGCCCCTTCCCTTACACCCTAGCCTCTGGCTAGGATTCCTTTCCCAAGCTTGATTATAAATCCCATCCTTACCAGTATAATGTCAATCATCTTTCCCAACCCCTGGATCTTCCCAAATGGTATATAAGTTCCCCCATTTCCTTTGTTCCTTGGAGTCTTCATCTAGCACAGTGTCACTCCCAGGGGGTCAGGGAGCAGAGCAAAGCAGTGTTCAATCCTTGGACTCTGCATAAGGCGCAGCTCTGCATAAGAGGCCTAAGTAGCCCTGTTCCCCCTTTCCCTTGTTTAAAGAGTAGCTTTATGACTATTCAATAGTTCTGTGTTTTTTCAAAGTTAACAAAGGCAACAAAACATTATAGTTAAATATTAAATGCATCCTTTTCAGAAGCCATTATAAAAATAATATATAATAAGAGAACATGGCACTGTGGAAGTGGAATCTAGAGACCCTAAACTTGTGGCCTAGTGAGATCTGATGAACCCCAAGTTTTAGGAATAGCTTGTAAGTTGGAGACCCCCAAAGTTTGTGCTTGTTCCCTATTCCCTGTTCCTGTGAGAATCCACCCAGAAGGAAATCTCAGGCTAGCAGTTGCAGACTGAATAATGGACCATAGGGTAAATGCTAAATATTCTTTTGTCTTAGGTAGTCTTCCCCTTTGTATCAGAGATCCTTTCCCAGGAAGACACACCTGGGCAGGGACCATCCTTTAGTATCCATGGTAAGAAGACACTTCCCTTATACCCCAGCCTCTGGCTAGGATTCCTTTCCCAAGCTTGATTGTATCCTGTCAGTATGTTAATGTCAATTATCTTTCCCAGCCCTTGGATCTTCCCAAATGGTATATAAATTCCCTGATTTCTTTTGTTTCCTAGGAGTCCTCATCTAGTGCAATGGCACTCCCAGGGGGTCAGGGACCAGATCAAGCAGTGTTCAATCCTTGGATTCTGCATAAGGCATGTGGCCGGCAGCTATGAGTGGAGGCCTAATCAGCCCTTTTCACCTTTTCCCTTAATTAAAGAGTGGCTTTTATGACTATTTAATAGTTCTGTGATTTTTCTAAGTTGAAAGAACTATAAATTAAAAATTAATTGAAGACTAATAATTCTAAAGAATGAGCAGGTTAAAAACAAATTATAGAAACAATAAATAAGAAAGAGGTAAGAGAGATGAATGAAATCCTAGAAAAATTAGATTTAATAGATATGTGGAGAAAAATAAAAAGGAACAAAAAGGAATACACCTTCTTTTCGGCTGCACATGGTACATTCACAAAGATTGACCATGTAATAGGGCATAGAAACATTGCAAACAAATGCAAAAGAGCAGAAATAATAAATGTAACCTTCTCAGACCATAATGCAATAAAAATAATAATTAGTAAGGGCACCTAGACAGGCAAATCAAAAACCAATTGGAAACTAAATAATATGATTCTCCAAAACCAGCTAGTCAAAGAAGAAATCATAGAAAGAATCAACAATTTCATTGAAGAGAATGGCAATGATGAGACATTCTACCAACCTATGTGGGATGCAGCCAAGGCAGTACTCAGGGGGAAATTTATATCCTTGAGTGCATATATTAACAAATTAGGAAAGGCAGAGATTAATGAATTGGGCATGCAACTTAAATAATTAGAAAGGGAGCAAATTAAAAATCCCCAGATGAGGAGTTCCAGGTTAAGATGGCGGCAGAGTAAGAAGCAGCTCTTAACCTCTCCTGACCGAAACACACAAAACTCATCAAGGGGACATAAAAACAAGTCCAGACGAACGGAGGAACCCTACAACAGGGCACAGCATGGAAGGTACGTGGAATCGAGGCATTTCCATGCTATAAAGGGGTGAAACAGCTCTCACTAAATCGTGGGCTGAGCAACCACCCTACCCCCACCCCCTCCACACACAACACCTATAGCGCCGAAGCCAGCTAAAAAGAAATAGAGCAAGTTTGGGGCACCCATCGAGTCATTGGCAGATCCGGGGCCTGTTCCTGAGAGCAGCAAGATTTAGGACCCCAAAAAGCTAACGAACGCACACAAAATTTGAGCGCGGGAGCAGGGCGCCAAGAGCGGACACAGGGCGCAGAGCACGGGCTCAGAGAGCAGGCACGGGCGGAGGTGTGGGTGGAGGCAGACACAGCCACAAGCTAAAGCTCTGAAACCCTGAGTGGGGAACCAGTGCAGACGGGTATACGACTGTGGAAGCAGCGCCCTGAGACTTGTAAAGAAACCTCCGGCAGACAATCAAGCAAGGGGGTCCACCAGGGGGCTTGACCGCGGACAGACCCTGAGCGCGAGGATAAACCTGAAAAGCTGCTGTGCTAATGATGGCTACCCAGACCCAGGAAGTTCAGAAGAGAAAGATTAACAACAAGAAAAAGAAGTCTTTAACACTCGACAACTTTTACACAGAGAAAATCCAGACAACTGAGCAA
>NW_025344000.1:0-5706 GCF_016433145.1 Gracilinanus agilis
TTCCTTTATATTCCATTTGCTCACCACCTCCCTTTATCTCTACTTGCTCCTTCCATCCCCTTACTGCTTCCTGCTCCCTCCAAACAACTCTTTGTTGTCACCACTGATAGTGATGTCAATCTTGGCAAAGGTGTGCTATCTTGAGATTTAGGGAAGTAACTGTGTTCAGATAGTGCCTTTGTCCCTTAATGCCTGTGTAACTCGGAGAAGAAGGAGAACTCGCCCCTTTTATTTCTCAGTTCCTTAGAAATATCTTGACAAATTTTCCTATTTTTATTTTTAGGCAATGAGGGGCTAGATCTAAGATTTCATTCCTCAGCCTAGACATATGCAATTTAGCAGTAACTTAAAATCTGAGAGGATAGATTGGGGCAACCTGAGAGGTTAAGTCTCTTGCCCATAATTACAAAATCAGCAGGTGTCAGAAGCAGAATGTGAATCAGTTCTAAAATCATCTCTGTATACCTTGTTATCATGGTGTCTGCAGATGGAGAAACTGAGGCCTGGAGAGGGGGATTCAACTTGAACAAAGTCACATAGGATGTTTTGAGACAAAAGTGGGAAATGAACCCAGTTCCAATGAGCCCTAATTCTATTATCGCCATTTTTATCCATATACTAGCAATTGTAAAAGCAAGATGATTTCACTAACACTTTCAGCAGAACTGGACTTTTGGAGTTGTTTTTCCAGTGGAATTTTTTTCTGGTCCATTCCACTCTTACACCTGGCTTCCTTCAAGATCTAGGGGGGAAGTGGGATCAAGGTTAGGAATATGACCATGGAGAAAGCAAAGCCAAGGGGTCCCTGTGACTTCCTGACCTTGAAACTCAGGCTGTCTGCAGAACTGAAAGATTCTTTAGCTCCAAATTAGTCCAATATCTTCTTCCTTTTACGGGACAGGACATTGAGACATAGTAAAGGGCCCAGTGAGAACTGCAAAGCAGACACTAGAACCGTGGACAACTGAATTCTGGAGGCTGCTTGGATGACTACACTAGGCCAGGGAGAGGACAGCTGGTGGGATGGCAAGTGTAACTGGAGTCAGAGCAATTGCAGGGCTGAGGCAGTGGGGAAGTGGGTTTTAATTTAGGTGTTTCTAAATTCAAGTGTGTCCCTTATTGCCACCCCATCACCCTGGTGTCTGGTTGGTAAGCCTTCCTTCTCCTTTGCTGGTCAGATTCTCTAAGTCATTACCCTCCTTTTCAGCCTCCTCCAAGCCACGCTCACCTCTCCTTTCCTCTCCTCCCACACTGCAGCTCAGAAATGAAAGATAGCCTCAGATACTCTCCTCTCAGGGACTTTGAATTCATGCTTCAGAACCCTAGAGCTGTCCATCCTCTTGCCTAATCTACCCTATCCTGGGCTCTCTTCTCTACCTGATTCCCCATTCCTCTTCCTCTTCTTAACCTTAGCTTCCATTTTCTCTCCATCTTCGTTTTAGCCCTCCCCCCTTTCTGTAGATTCCTGATGCCCAACATTACCAGAAAGAGTATCTGGTAAGTTGAGTGAGTCAGAATTTGATGCTAACAAGACTGAGATCACAAACTCAGTCCTTGTATGACTATTCCCTGGCCCACATTCCTATCCTCCTAATATTCTTTTCTCCCCAAAGCTATCGATTTCCTTATCTTTCCTCTCTTCTCTTCTTTTCTCCATGCCCAGGCCCCAAGACTCTATCCCTACCTTTCCCCCTTTTCCTTCTCATCTTCCTTCTCTTCCCCAGTTCTTCTTTCCTCTTTCCTCCAAATTCCTCCAAGCCCTTTCCCCCATCTTCCTTTCTCTTCTACCCAACCCTATTCCTTCTCTCATCTCTTCTATAGTGATCAAAATTACCTTCCGTGGTGGAAAGAGCAGAGCCTTGGGAGACAGAGGACCTGGGTTCCGATGCCATCTTGGATCTTCATTACCTGTATGATACAGCAAGTTACTAAAGTTTCATGGGCTTTGGCTTCATTTTCTGTCAAATGAGAACGTTGGACTAGATGGCCCCTGAATGCCCTTCCACCTAGTCTAAATGGACGATCCTAGAATCTTCTCCTCCCTCTTCCCTTCATGTTATCTTCACTTTTTTCTAATCCTTCCCCTTTTATCTCCTTTCCTTCTTCATTCTGACAATGAGTGGCATCATTCCCCAAACCTTGGAAACAGTGATGCCATCCTCGACAACAATGTGCTACTTCAGGAATCATAGGTTCAAATGATGGCTCTGCCACTTGATGTCTGTGTAATCTAGGACAGATGGAGATGGTCATCCTTCTGGCTCTGTTTGCTTATCTATAAAATGAAAATCAGAAATCTTCATTATTTTGAGGACTTTTTTTGTTAGAGCAATGGGGAGGCCAAACCTAAGATTTTATCTCTCAGCTTCTACAGTATATGTAATAATTATTCAACAGTAATTTAAATTTTGAGAGTAGCTTGGCAGGTCAGAGATTAAGTCCCTTGCCCAAAGTTACAGAACAGCAGAGGCAGAATTTGAATCCAGACCTTACACTAGTGCTTCCTTAATGCTTCCTTTATCCAGTATGCTATTACACTTTCTCTTTAACTCTCTTTGCAAATGGAGAAACAGAGGCCAAGAGAGGGGGAGCAACTTTCCCAAAGTCATAAAGGTATCTTAGAGGCAACATTGTGAAGTAAACACAGGTCCAATAAACTGAGCTACCTCCCCTGTAAACAAGCAGTTGTGGTCGCTGAATAGTTACTAACACATTTTCAATAAAGTTTAATTTTGAAGTTGTTTTTTTCCCCTTTTTTCTTTCAAAGTATTTGTTTTTTATTCTCTAATATTTTATTTTTAAATTAAGTCTGAGTCAAATTCTCACCTTCCTTTCTCCCTCTCTTCTTCTCTACCTGAGATGGCAAGCAATATGATATATTTTACATGAGTAACACTGTAAAACCTCTTTCCATATATTCTTTTTGTGAAAGAGAATTCAAATTAACAAAAAAATGAAGATATTATCAGTACTTTCTCTGGAGGAGAACGGCATTTTTCATCATGAGACTTTGAGGATTTTCTTGGATCACTGTAATACTAGTAATGCTGGTAATAGCCAAGTCATTCATAAATTTTAATCGTGTTATATTGCTCTTACTGTGTTCTCCTGGTTCTTCTCACTTCTCTTCCATCAATTTACCTGGTCCTTCAATTTGATAATCATAGTACCATCATGTATCCATTTTGACATTAATTTGGTCTAGATGTTGGTCTACACCCAGTTCTTCCATACCTTTTTTTCCAGTTTTCCCAGCAGTTTTTGTCAAATAGTGATTTCTGGTCCTAAAAGCTGGGATCTTTGCTCAAACACTAAATAAATTGGTCATTTACTTCTAAGTATTGTGTAGTAACACTGTCTCGTATGTTTTATACTAATACAGTATGATATCAGGTTTCCTAGGCCACCTTTCACTTTTTTCACTAATTCCCTTGATAGTCTTTTTAGTTCTATATGAATTATTTTTTCTTATAGTTTTGTAAAATAATTTTTGGGCAATTTGATTGGTGTGGCACTGATTACATGGATTAATTTAGGTAGGACTGTCATTTTATTATATTGGCTAGACCAACTCATCAGCAATTAACATTTCCCAATTGTTTGGATCTGATCTTATTTTTGTTAAAAGTGTTCTATAATTATCTTGGCAAGTAGACACAACATGTATTTCATGTTATCTATAGTTAATTTAAATGGAATTCCATTTTCTATTATTGCTGGGCTTTATTGGAAAATGCTGATGATTTATGTGGATTTATTTTATATCCTGCAACTTTGGTACAGTTACTCATTATTTCAACTAGTTTTTGTTGACTCTAGGACTCTCTGAAAATATATCTTCTACAAAGAATAACAGTTTTATTTCTTCATTGCTTATTCTAATTCATTTTCTTCTCTTATTTCTTTGTGTATTGTTGTGATTCCAAGGCAGAAGAGTGGGTAAGGGGAGGTAAGTGACTTGCTCAGGATCAAACAGCTAGGAAGTGTCTGAGGCCAGCTTTGGACCTCCCATATCTGGTCCACTGAGCCACCTAGCTGCCCCACTATTGTTATCTGTAACTAACATTTCTAATACAATATTGGGCATCCTTGCTCCACACCTGATAGGCATTCTAGTTTATCTCCATTTGGTTCTTAATAGTTTTATCATACACACTATCATTTAGAACAGTGTTGGCAAACCACTTAGAGATCATGTGCCGAAACTGCACCTTCAAGTTGCCTGTGAGTTCCCTTTATTACCCCAGAGAGCCAAGGGAGGAAGTATTCATGGAGATGCTAGGGCATGCGGGTCTTCACCACCATATATATTTAGAGAAATGCTCTCTAGTGTTTTTAATAGGAATGGATTTTGCATTTTTTCAAAGCTTTAGTAAGATAATCATAAGATTTCTGTTGGTTTTGTTATTGATGGAGTTGAATAGTTTTCCTAATATTGAACCAGCTCTGTACTCCTGCTATAAATCCCACCTGGTCATAGTGGACATGATCTTCATGATTTATTGATATAATCTCCTTGCTAGTATTTTATTTACAATTTTTGCATCAATAGTCATTAGCAAGATTTGTCTAAAGTTTTATCTCTTTGATTTTGCTGTTCCTGGGTTAGATATCACTATCATATTTGTATTGTAAAAGAAAAGTATGGATGCTTGTACTATTTTTCATTGATGGCTTGTTCAATTTCTTTTTCTTAGATGGGATCATTTAAGTATCCATTTCCTCTTTTGTTAATCTAGGCAATTTATATTTTTGTAAATATTCATCCATTAATTAGATTGTCAAATTTGTTAACATACTATATAATTGGGTAAAATAGCTCTTAATTATTTCCTCTTCATTGGTGGTGCATTCATTCTTTTCATTTTTGATACTCATATTTTGGTTTTATTTCTTTTCTTTTTCAATGGTTCATTTTTTTTTCATAAAACCAGATCCCAGTATTATTTGTTAAATTTTTTCTTGCTTTCGATTTTGTTACTCAACTTTGATTTTAAGGATTTCAAATTTAGTGTTTTAATAGGGGATATTAATTTGCCTTTTCCCTAGTTTTTTAGTTGCATGCTCAATTTATAAAACGATTACAATTACTATAAAATTTCCCCTATGCTTTGCTTTAAATGTATCCCAAACAATGGCATTGATGTCATTTTCTTTAATAAAATTATTGATTAAAAAATGTCATCATTTATTGCATAAAGATCTGAAAAGAATGAATTTAACACATGATCAGTTTTGGTCTCGAGGTGCTGAAAAAAAGGTGTATTCTTTTCTATTCCCATTTAACTTTTGGAGTTGGTTTTTCCAATGGAATATTTTTCTGATCCATCCCACTCTCACAACTGATTATCTCCTTCAGGATCTAGGGGAAAAATGGGTGGGAGGAAGGTTAGGAATATGACCATGGTGGATGCAAACTGTGACTTCTTGACCCCATTGGCTTCCTTATCTCATTTTCTCTCTGCCCGACCCTCAAAATTCCTAAAACCACAAGCTATCAGCAGAGTTGAAAGGTTGTGCAGATCCCAACAAGTCCAACATTTGTAGGGAAAAACATTGGCAGAGGGAAAAGTAGTGACAAGTTAACAGCAGAGCAGAACTAGAGCCCTTAGACTTCTGAATATTCTAACCTTGGGAGAGAAGCTGCTTGCTCAGGGGAAGGTATAATCCATCCAGGCCTGTCCCCCCACTGCCACTCCCTTAGTC
>NW_025344001.1:0-9006 GCF_016433145.1 Gracilinanus agilis
GACTTGAATATAAAGAGGGAAACTATAAACAAGTTAAGTGAACACAGAATAGTATACTTGTCAGATCTCTGGGAAATGAAAGACTTTAAAACCAAGCAAGAGTTAGAGAAAATCACAAAATGTAAATTAAATGGTTTTGATTATATTAAACTAAAAAGGTTTTGTACAAACAAAAAACAATGTAGTCAAAATCAGAAGGGAAACAACAAATTGGGAAAAAATCTTTATAACAAAAAACTCTGACAGGGGTCTAATTACTCAAATATACAAGGAGTTAAACAATTGTATAAAAAATCAAGCCATTCCCCAATTGATAAATGGGCAAGAGACATGAATAGGCAATTTTCAGGTAAAGAAATCAAAAGTATCAATAAGCACATGAGAAAGTGTTCCAAATCTCTAATAATTAGAGAAATGCAAATCAAAACAACTCTGAGGTATCACCTCACACCTAGCAGAGTGGTTAAAATGAAAGAATGGGAGAGTAATGAATGTTGGAGGGGATGTGGCAAAATTGGGACATTAATGCATTGCTGGTGGAGCTGTGAACTGATCCAGCCATTCTGGCTGGCAATTTGGAACCATGCTCAAAGGGCTATAAAAGACTGCCTGCCCTTTGATCCAGCCATACCATTGCCGGGTTTGTACCCCAAAGAGATCATAGATAAACAGACTTGTATGAAAATATTTATTGCTGTGCTTTTTGTGGTGGCAACAAATTGGAAAAGGAGGGGATGTCCTTCATTTGGGGAATGGCTGAACAAACTGTAGTATATGCGGGTGATGGAATACTATTGTGCTAAAAGGAATAATAAACTGGAGGAGTTCCAGGCAAACTGGAGAGACCTCCGGGAACTGATGCAGAGCCAAAGGAGCAGAGCCAGAAGAACACTGTATACAGAGACTGATATACTGTGGTAAACTTGAATGTAATGGACCTCTGTACCAGCAGCAATACAATGACCCAGGACAATTCTGAGGGATTTATGGTAAAGATGCTACCCACATTCAGAGGAAGGACTGCAGGAGAGGAAACATATAAGAAAAACAACTGCTTGAATGCATGGGTCGGGGTGGACGTGATTGAGGGTGTGGACTCGAAACTACCACACCAATGCAACTACCAACAATTTGGAAATTGGTCTTGATCAAGGACACATGAGAAAACTAGTGGAAATGCGCATCGGCCATGGGTGGGAGGAGTGCGGGGGGGGGGGTGAAGGGGATAAGAGGAGTATGAATCTGGTAACCATGTTAAAAATGTATATTAATAAATGTTAAAAAAATTTAATAGGCACACAACTTTGGTCATGACACAAGTCAACCCAATCGAACAACAGTTCCACTTCAAATTGACAAGCACGTATGGGAACATCATACATCACAACAGAGGCATTATTGACTTTGCAGATTGTCGCAAGGACAGGAATACTGAGGAGTACAAGGACAACCGTCACCTGTCTACACAACTGGTGTATTGGACAATAATGCTGTGAAGAGAATCATCTGATCAGAGTTGGATCCATGCATTTGGTGCATCTTACATCCAACAGAATTCTCACTGCACCCAACACTTTAGAATTCCATCCATTCAATACATGCATTTGGCAGAAGAGTTCTGAAGGAGTAAGTTTGTGACACTTCATCACAGTCTCAAATCACCAGCTACAGCAGTTACAGGCCCCCTGGCCGAGTTGATTCACTTGCACGACGAGCTCCCTTATTATCAGCTACATTACATCCTTATTATACTGCAAAGACAATCAGACCAGAAGGAGAGATATCAGCAAAAAGCCAGGAATAAAATTCAGTCTCAAAATTAGAATTCAACAACTAGAAGCAAATGACTTCATAAGCCAGCAAGAATCTATAAAACAAAATCAAAAGAATGAAAAATTGAGGAGAATAGGAAACACCTCAATGACAAAACCTCATGTTTCGAAAACAGTTTCATTAGAGACAATTGGAGAATTATTGCACTACCAGAAGATCATGACCAAAGGAGAAGCCTGGACAGCATCCTACAAGAAAATATACAAGAAATCTGCCCTGACTTTCTCCAGCAAAAGGGGAAAGCAGAGATGGAAAGAATTCACAGATCACGTCCTACATCTAATCCCCAAGTGACAATGCCCAGGAATGTTATGGCTAAATTAAAAAAGTACCAGACCAAGGAAAAAAATATTAAAAGATGCTAAGAAGAAGTCATTGAAATACCATGGAGTCACAGTTAGGATAACACAGAATATGGCTGTATCTTCACTGAAGGACCAGGAGGCATTGAATATGATATTCTGCAAAGTAAGGGAACTAGGCCTACAACCAAGAATCAACTACTCAGCAACACTGACTATATTCTTGCAGAGGAAAGTATGGTAATTTCATAAAACAGAAGACTTCCAAGATTCATATAGAAACGATGGGACTTAAATTGAAAATTTGATGTCCAAACAATAGAAATCAAGAGAATCACCAAAATGTAATTAAAAGAGGGGGAAGAAAACAAAAAAGCCATAACTTTATTTAAAGGACCAAATAAGTTCAAATGATTTGTATTCCTGTAAGAAAAAATTATATTTGTAACTCTTGAGAATTGTTATCATCATCAGAACAGCTAGAAAAACTATACTTTGAAGGAACAGTGACAAACATTCTAACTATTCCATGTGTTCCATCTATTGTTATCTGTTCTGTGATGTCACTCTTCTCCACCTCTGTGTTCTACCTCTTCTATAGATTTTTCCTTTTCTATATTTCTGACCTTAGTATCTATATTTCCATCTGATCTCTCTGTTCTAACCATTCTACATATTCTATGTGCTCTCTCTCTTCCATGTGCTCTATATCTTCCATTGATTCTCTATAACTTCATTTACATTTTGAATCTGTATTCTATATGATTTATGGATTCTGTCTACTCTATGTGTTATCTATTCCATCTGTTCTAAGAGCTCTTTTTCATCTGTGTTCTATGATTATCTTTAGTATCTATCTGTTCTCTGAGCTCTCTCTTCCATCTATTCTATGTATTCTATGTCTACTATCCCCATCTTCATATTCTTTCTAGTCCATCTATTCTATCTACTCTATGAGATCTCTCCCTTCCATCTCTGTGTTCTCTCTCTTCTATACTTTCTTACCATTCTGTCTGTCTATCTTTAGTATCTATATTTCTATCTGTTCTCTCTGTTCTAATCATTTTACAAATTCTATCTATTCTATGTGCTTTACATCATCCATATATTCCCTAAAACTGTTTATTTACCTTTTTCATCTGTGTTCGTTTGTGGTTTACATGTTCTTTCTACTCTGCATGTTATCTATTATATCTGTTATGTGAGCTTTTTTCCATCTGTGTTTTATCATCTATCATTAGTATCTATATGTTCTATGAGCTCTATTGTTTGAATTTATTCTATCTGTTTTATTTCTTTATTTCTATCTGCTCAGTGTTCTATCTATCCTTCCTTTCTAGTGTTCTCTACCTCTTCATTCTATTCTTACTTTTTCTAGCTATTCACCTCTTTCACATCTAGTCATCTCTGATCTCTTCTATGTATTCTAATTTCTATTTATCTATCTTTTTATCTAGGTTTTCTGATCTGCATCCCAGTGTATGTATTCTAATCTATACATCTATGACTTCTATCTGTTCTTTGAGCTCTTTCTTTGATATATTCTATGTGTTATATGTGTAATGCCTATCTATTTGTATACTCTGTCTATTCGATCTTATCTATCTTCTCTGTGAGCTCTCTTTTCCACCTCTGTGTTCTATCTCTTCTATGTGTTCTTTGTATTCAATTTTTCTATTTTATTATCTATATGTTTCATATGATTTCTCTCTGTTCTAACCAGTTTACATATTGTCTTTTGTGTCTAATTTATCTATTATATGAGCTTTCTCTTCCATCTATTCTCTCTGTTTTATGTACTCTTCCTTTTCCATCTATTCAATTATATCTTTGGTATGTGTTCTATCTATCTATTCTACATGTTTTGTCTATTTTTTACTTGTTCCATTCATTCTACCTGTTCTGTTTTTTACCTCTTCCCTCTATTCAAACTTTTCTAAATTTTCTGTCTGTCTCCTATCTACTCTTTGTGTTCTATCTCATCTGTCTATTCCATTTGTTCCATCTATTGTTATCTATTCTATGTGCTCTCTCTTTTCCATGTGCTTTACCTCTTCCTTCTAATCTCTATAACTGTTCATCTACCATTTGTATCTGTGTGCTATCTGATTCATGGGTTCTTTCTACTCTGTGTGTTATCTATTTCATCTGTTCTGTGACCTTTCTTCCATCTGTGTTCTATCATCTATCTTTAGTATCTATATATTCTATGAGCTCTATATTTTGCAACTATCCTATGTGTTTTATTTTTTATCTGTTCTGTGTCCTATCTATCCTTCCTTTCTTAATGTGCTCTATCTCTTTATTCTATTCCAACTTGTTCTAGCTATTCATCTCCTTTGTATCTGGATGTTCTAACTGATCTCTTCTATTTATTCTAAGTTCCACTCATCTATCTTTTATCTATGTATTCTAATCTGTATTCTAGTGTATGTATTCAAATCTATACATCTATGTGTTCTGTCTGTTCTCTGAGTTCTCCCTCTTCCGTCTATTCAATGTGTTCTATGTGTAGTATTCATCAGTCTTTAAATTCTGTCTCTTCCATCTAGTCTATCTGCTCTGTGAGCTCACTGCCTTCCACCTCTTTGTTCTTTATCTTTTACGTGTTCCTCCTATTCTTTACATCTATCTATAGTATCTATTTTTCTGTGTCTAACCGTTTTGCATGTTCTATCTATGCTATTTACTCTCTGTTCCATGTGCTCTATATCTTCCATATATCCTCTATAACTTCTTCATCTACCATTTGTATGAGTTCTATCTGATTTATGGGTTCTTTCTACTCTGTGTGTTATCTATTCCATCTGTTCTGTGATCTTTCTACCATCTGTGTTTTATCATCTATCTTTACTATTTAAATAGTCTTTTAGCTCTAACTTTTACATCTATTCTGTGTGTTCTCTTTCTTCTATTTGTTCTGTGTTCTATCTAATCTTTCTTTTTATTGTGCTCTACCTATTCATTTTATACAAACTTGTTTTAGCTATTCTTTTCTTTTGTATCAAGTTATGCTATTTGATCATTTTATGTATTATAACTTATAGTCATCTATCTTTTTTCTAAGTAGTCTGATCTGTATTCTAGTCTATGTATTCTAATCTATATATCTTTACATTCTTTTTTTTCTTTTCATATCTATGGTACATTTATTTTAAAATGTTAAACATTTATTAATATTCATTTTTAACATAGTTACATGATTCATGCTCCTACTTACGCCTTCACCCCCCGCATTCCCCTCACCCATGGCCAACATACATTTCAACTGGTTTTACCATTTGTCCTTGATAAAGACCTATTTCCAAATTGTTGATAGTTGCATTGGTGTGGTAGTTTCAAGTCCACATTCTCAATCATGTCCACCCCAATCCATGCCTTCAAGCAGCTATTTTTCTTATATGTTTCCTCTCTTGCAGTCCTTCCTCTGGATGTGGGTAGCGTTCTTTACTATAAATCCCTCAGAATTGTCCTGGGTTTTTGTATTGCTGTTGGTACATAGTTCCATTACATTTGATTTTACCATAGTATAGTAGTCTCTGTGTACAATGCCCTTAAAAGGGCAAATTTAAAAAATTATGAGTTTTCTTTCTTTCCCCTCTGTTTCTTATTTACCTTTTAATGTTTGTCTTGATTTTTGTGGTTGAATATAAAACTTTCCATTTAGCCCTGTTCTTTTCTGTGCAAATACTTGGAAATCTTCAATTTTGTTGAATGCCCATACTTTCCCCTGGAAGTATATAGTCAATTTTGATGGGTAGTTGATCTGTGGTTGCAGGCCCAGCTCTCTTGCCTTTCTGAATATCATATTCCAAGCTTTGTGGTCTTTTAGCTTGAAGGCTGCGAGATCCTGTGTGATCCTAATTGGTGCTCCTTGATATTTGAATTGTCTCTTTCTGTATTCTTGTAAGATTTTTTTCTTTTACTTGGAAGCTCTTAAATTTGGCTATTATATTTCTGGGCATTGTCTTTCCGGGTCTAATCTAGAGGCTGATCTATGGATCTTTTCAATGTCTATATTGCCCTCTTATTGTAGAACTTCAGGGCAATTTTGCTGAATAATTTCTTTTAGTATGGAGTCCAAATTTCTATTAATTTCTCCCTTTTCAGGGAGACCAATGTTTCTCAAATTGTCTCTTCTAGACAAGTTTTCTTGGTCTGTCACTTTCTCAATGAGATATTTCATGTTTCCTTCTATTTTTTCTGTCTTTTGCCTTTCTTTTATTTGTTCTTGTTGTCTTGAGAGACCATTAGCTTCTAACTGTTCAATTCTAGTCTTTAAGGACTGGTTTTCGGCTATAATCTTTTGGTTTTCTTTTTCAGACTTGTCATTTCTGGTCTTCAGTTGACTTGCCTCACTTTCTAATCGCGAAATTCTGCCTTTTAAACTGTTTTTTTCTTGCCTGACTTCCTTTTGAGCAACTTCCCATTTCTCTGACCAAATCTTTTCCAACTTTCTCGTCATCTCAGGTTTTTTTTCCTTTTTTTAATTTTTTTTTTATTTTTATACATTCATTAATATTCATTTTTAACCTGATTACATGCTTCATACCCCTACTTTCCCCTTCACCCCCCGTTATCCCCTCACCCATGGCTGATGCACATTTCCATTGGTTGTAACATGTGTCCTTGTTCAGGGCCCATTTCCATATTGCTGTTAGTTGCATTGGTGTGGTTGTTTCTAGTCCATATCCTCAATCGAATCCACCCCAACCCATAGGTTAAAGCAGTTGTTTTTCTTATATGTTTCCTCTCCTGCAGTCCTTCCTCTGAATGTGGGTAGCATAGTTTACCATAAATCCCTCAGAGCTGTCTTGTGTCATTGCATTGCTGCTAGTACAGAAGTCCATTACGTTCAATTTTACCACAGTATATCAGTCTCTGTGTACAATGTTCTCCTGGAACTGCTTCTTTCACTCAGCATCAGTTCCTGGAGGTCTTTCCAGTTCACCTGGAATTCCTCCAGTTTATTATTCCTTTTAGCACAATAGTATTCCATCACCAGCATATACCACAATTTGTTCAGCCATTCCCCAATTGAAGGGCATACCCCCATTTTCCAGGTTTTGCCACTACAAAAAGTGCAGCTATAAATATTTTCATACAAGTCTGTTTATCTATGATCTCTTTGGGGTACAAACCCAACAATGGTATGGCTGGATCAAAGGGTAGGCAATCTTTTATAGCCCTTTGAGCATAGTTCCAAATTGCCAGCCAGAATGGTTGGATCAGTTCACAACTCCACCAGCAATGCATTAATGTCCCAATTTTGCCACATCCCTTCCAGCATTCATTACTCTCCCCTTCTTTCATTTTAGCCAATCTGCTAGTTTTGAGGTGGTACCTCAGAGTTGTTTTGATTTGCATCTCTCTAATTATTAGAGATTTAGAACACTTTCTCAGGTGCTTATTGATACTTTTGATTTCTTTACCTGAAAATTGCCTGTTCATATCTCTTGCCTATTTATCAATTGGGGAATGGCTTGATTTTTATACAATTGATTTAACTCCTTGTATTTTGATTAATTTGACACCTGTCAGAGTTTTTTGTTATAAAGATTTTTTTCCCAATTTGTTGTTTCCCTTCTGATTTTCACTATATTGTTTTTGTTTGTACAAAAACTTTTTAGTTTAATATAATCAAAACCATTTAATTTACATTTTGTAATTTTCTCTAACTCTTGCTTGGTTTTAAAGTCTTTCCTTTCCCACAGATCTGATAGGTATACTATTTTGTGTTCACTTAACTTATTTATAGTTTCCCTCTTTATATTCAGGTCATTCACCCACTCTGAATTTATCTTGGTGTGGGGTGTGACATGTTGATCTAAACCTAATCCCTCCCATATTGTTTTCCAAGTTTCCCAGCAGTTTTTGTCAAATAGTGGATTCATGTCCTAGAAGTTGGGCTCTTTGGGTTTATCATACACTGTCTTGCTGATGTCATTTATCCCAAGTCTATTCCGCTGATCCTCCCCTCTGTCTCTTAGCCAGTACCATATTGTTTTGATGACTGCTTCCTTATAGTACAGTTTAATATCTGGTACTGCTAGGCCACCTTCCTTCACATTTTTTTTCATTATTTTCCTTGATATTCTTGATCTTATGTTATTCCAAATGAAATTTGTTATAGTTTTTCTAATTCAGTAAAGAAGTTTTTTGGTAGTTTGATAGGTATGGTGCTAAATAAGTAAATTAATTTGGGTAGAATGGTCATTTTTATTATGTTAGCTCATCCTACCCATGAGCAATCCATGGCTTTCCAATTATTTATATCCAGTTTTATTTGTTTGGAAAGTGTTTTGTAGTTGTTTTCATATAATTGATGTGTTTGCTTAGGTAGATAGATTCCCAAGTATTTTATATTGTCTAGGGTGATGTTAAATGGTGTTTCTCTTTCTACTTCTTGCTGCTCTTGTGTGTTGGAAATGTATAGAAATGCTGATGATTTATGTGCATTTATTTTGTATCCTGCAACTTTGCTAAAGTTGTTGATTATTTCTACAAGCTTCTTAGTTGATTCTCTAGGATTTTTTAAGTATACCATCATATCATCTGCAAAGAGTGATAGCTTAGTCTCCTCCTTGCCTATTTTGATACCTTCAATTTCTTTTTCCTCTCTAATTACAACTGCTAGTGTTTCTAGTACTATGTTGAATAATAGAAGTAATAATGGGCATCCTTGTTTTTCTCCTGATCTTATTGGGAAGGCTTCTAATTTATCCCCATTGCATATGATGTTTGTTGATGGTTTTAGGTACATACTGTTTATTACTTTTAGGAAAGGTCCTTCTATTCCTATACTTTTCAGTGTTTTCAATAGGAATGGATGCTATATTTTGTCAAAGGCTTTTTCAG
This sequence comes from Gracilinanus agilis, assembly GCF_016433145.1. NCBI lineage: Eukaryota > Metazoa > Chordata > Mammalia > Didelphimorphia > Didelphidae > Gracilinanus > Gracilinanus agilis. The sequence goes on from NW_025344001.1 coordinate 8,994, forward strand.
CATCTATTGAGAT
>NW_025344002.1:0-2932 GCF_016433145.1 Gracilinanus agilis
GTCAATCTTTGTGAATGTGCCATGTGCAGATGAGAAGAAGGTGTATTCCTTTTTGTCCCTATTTATTTTTCTCCACATATCAATTAGATCTAATTTTTCTAGGACTTCATTCACCTCTCTTACCTCTTTCCAGATTATCTTTTTAATGAATTCTCTTTTTGCTTTTGCATTGTCTGAGATCATGATTGCTACCCCTGCCTTTTTTTTTTTTTACTATAGCTAAAGCACAACTTCTTCAGTCTTCTATGTATGTGTTTCTGTTTCAAGTATGTTTCTTTTAAAGAACATATTGTTGCATTCTGGTTTCTAGTCTATTTTGTTATGCTTCCATTTTAAGGGTAAATTTATCTTATTCACATTTATAATTCTAGTTACTTTCCTCTGTCATCTGTGACTCTAAGAAGCTGTAGCATGGACAGCAGCCAGAGATCAGTAAAATCATCTTGGTGGACAAGTTAAATGAGGTTGAGGGTAACCGAGAGGCCATAAACTCATTGATAAGTAAGGGGATCTCTACCCTAAGAATGTGAAAACTTCTTTCACTGGAATGGGCAGATGAGAACAACTTGTTCCAACAGCCCTTAAGGATAGCTAAAATAGGCTCTGTGAAGCCTTTAGATCTTGGTCAGACATAAAAATGCCAAAGCTATCCATTGAATCCCAGGCTGTTGCCTGTTGTCTTGACTTTTGTCTAGCCACTGGAATTTGATGATTCTGGAAAAGAGAGTGAGGCTGTGTAATAAGTAGAAATTAGAATATATATATAGATATATATTTTTAGGTGTAGATGTCCAGGAATCAATAATTCAGGTTGATTCCATAATTAAATAGACCCTAGTCAGGATGGGTTTTATGGTAGTTTCTTTACAATTTGGGAAGGTAGAAGGTAGAGAAATAGAGAGAGGAAGAGGTTGGCCCAGGCCAGCAGAGGCCCAGACGGAGAGAGGGTTAAAAGGCTAATTAAACTAGCCTACTGGTCACAAGGCCTTAGCAATTAGAGAGGCAAAGAAGCCTCCTTCAGGCAAAGATTCTGGAAACACCAAGGTAGGCCCAAGGAAGTCAGCCTAACTTACCCACATGACAATTCAGAGGGGAAGCTGCCTGAGGTCTCAGCCGAGATCCTTCAGCACCAAGTTCAAAGTGCCAACTCCTCAATAGGAAGTTACCCTCATACTTGAAGAGATAGCATCTTTCGTCACTTCCTGGGGCCCACCTCTAATTCAAGTGGACAAAAGGCAGCTTCAATACTGGTTTTGGACTGCCCAAAGGGCAGTCCCTTGTTCTTCATTTGTTACTCATTGTCATGTGTGGGTAACTCATCTCCCCTCCCCACTAAGGGAGGTGGGGATGACATTATGTCTGGTGGCTAGAGTTTTAACTATGAATGGGCTTGAGCTAATTCCATTTACACAATCCCCCCTGATGATCATATTGGGTGCCTAGTCACCCCAAGTGATCATTTTACATAATCATCTTATACCCACAAAGTTCTTCTAACTACAATAGTTAGAGATAAGAGGGGAATGGAAGAGAGAGAATGAAAACCAATGTTTGCTAAGTGTGACAAGAAACCAATTGGGGGAAGTCCCCTATTGGCATAAAATGTACATTCAAAATAACTGTTCAAACCCCATCAGTTCAATCAATTGCACCCCAAAGTTCATCCTGGATCTCTTGATGCAATGTAGCTTCTTCAGTCATCTTTCTGCAAACAGTTCATTCTCTGGATTAAGGAATCAGCAAACTTCTTTCCCTGAGATTTTTTCTCGAACTAAAATGAAAAAAATTAAATCTTGGATTTAATAAAAATGCAATTAAATCTTGGATTTAATAAAAATACAATCCCCCCTGATGAGGGTATTTAAAAAAGAAATACCCAGATCAGCTCAAGATATATGGTTGAGTTATGGGGTTGTATGAGTCAATTCAAAAGAAAAAACAAAAGTATAAAAAAGAAAATCAAATAGAAGAAAATTGAAACTTTAGGAAAAAAGAAAACATTAAAATCAGAATCAAAATATCAGAAGCTTTGGATATAAAATTTCTGAATGAAAATAAATTCATAATAGGCCTTTGTATTAGGGTCCAATTAATATAATTTTCATCCTACTAGTCTGTAGGACACAATGCAGTAATACCATACTTACCCATTTGCAGCCAAGACTATAGGAAGTTGCCATTCTACAAGAGAGAAAAAAAAGGACCAGATTTATATGCAAGGGAAGTGCCTGTTATTCCCTGGTCTGATTTACCTTCACTCTCAGGAATATATGGGTGAGCCAAAATGATGGCCAACCTGTGGTACATGACTGGCAGTGTAGTTTGAAGAGTCCTACGTCTTAACTTATGTTAAGTGTTGCAACTTTGAGTCTGACACTGAATTCAAGTCCTTAGTATTGGGGTGGGAGTACCTCAATCCCACCTGTATTTGTATGATCTTTTTGACCTTGTGCTCCTTGGCACTGTGCAGATTTTTTCATCAATCCCATTGGGATTGGTTGGTCGGTCTCCATGACCTTGTGCTTTCTTAGCACTTTTAGTGGCTCTTGTGTTCCCTTCTCTTGGAATCAGACAGAAGCATTAATCACAGTCCCATAACATTTATCAATAATTGGCAGGTTACCATAGTCTCAGACTTTTCAGGTATGCATCAGTATTATAGCAAATATATATTTGCATTAAGCTTATATCACTATAAAATAAAAAAAAAGGATTAACACAAAATGAGAAAAAAAGGAAAAAATCAATTGTTCTAATTAAAAAAATTTAAAAGGAAAAGCAATAAGGAAATTAAAAATAAATTCAGGGAAAAAATACAATGCTCTCAAAGATAAAAAAATCGAGAGAAAAAGAACACATATTGTATTGCATATGTGTAAGGAAGAAAAAATAAAAGAATGTTTTAAAAATCAAAAAATATATATATAGCTTA
>NW_025344003.1:0-1353 GCF_016433145.1 Gracilinanus agilis
ATGAAAGAAGGGGAGAGTAATGAATGCTGGAGGGGATGTGGCAAAATCGGGACATTAATGCATTGCTGGTGGAGTTGTGAACTGATCCAGCCATTCTGGCTGGCAATTTGGAATCACGCTCAAAGGGCTATAAAAGAATGCCTGCCCTTTGACCCAGCCATACCATTGCTGGGTTTGTACCCCAAAGAGATCATAGATAAACAGACTTGCACAAAAACATTTATAGCTGTGCTTTTTGTGGTGGCAAAAACTTGGAAAAGGAGGGTATGTCCTTCAATTGGGGAATGGCTGAACAAACTGTGGTATATGCGGTTGATGGAATACTATTGTGCTAAAAGGAATAATAAACTGGAGGAATTCCAGGTGAACTGGAGAGACCTCCAGGAACAGATGCAGAGTGAAAGGAGCAGAGCCAGAAGAACACTGTACACAGAGACTGATATACTGTGGTAAAATCGAATGTAATGGACTTCTGTACCAGCAGAAAGCAATGACCCAGGACAGCTCTGAGGGATTTATGGTAAAGATGCTACCCACATTCAGAGGAAGGACTGCAGGAGAGGAAACATATAAGAAAAACAACTGCTTGAACGCATGGGTCGGGGTGGACATGATTGAGGGTGTGGACTCAAAACTACCACACCAATGCAACTACCATCAATTTGGAAATTGGTCTTGATCAAGGACACATGACAAAACTAGTGGCCATGGGTGGGGGGAGTGCGGGGGGTGAAGGGGAAAGTAGGAGCATGAATCATGTAACCACGTTAACTTTTCTAAAAAATAAATATTAATAAATGTTTAAAAAATAAATAGTTTCACTATTAAAAAACAAAACAAAACAAAACACCAATTCTTTGGGATAGAGACCTAATAGTGATAGTTTTAGATCAAAAGGTATGCATTCTGTTATTGCCTTTTGGGCATAATTCCAAATTGCCATCAAGAGTGGCTGAATCAATTCACAACTCCACCAGCAATTCATGAGTGTCCCAATTTTGCCACATTCCATCCAACATTTCTTATTTTCCTTTATTGTCGAATTGGCCAATCTGATAATATGTCTTGAATAAAAAGCCCTCCCTCAGTATATCAAATTTATACTATGCTACTTTACTTTCTGTATTTGTTTACTTCTTGAAATTGCTCATTTATTATATCCCATTGATCTTTTTACATTTTTCCTTTTTTTTAAGTCAATACTATTTGATACCTGGAAAATAAATGTAATGTAGCATAATATAGCAATATAAATTATATATATTTATATATACAAATATATATTATATATACATATAATTTATATATACACACATATATGTCTTATATGTATATAGAATATATATACTACAT
>NW_025344004.1:0-3614 GCF_016433145.1 Gracilinanus agilis
CTGGTATAAATACCACCTGATCATGATGGATGGACCTCTTGATCACTAGCTGGAGTGTCTTTTTTTAGTATTCTATTTAAGATTTTTGCATCTATGTTCATTAGGGAGATTGATCTGTAGTTTTCTTTCTCTGTTTTTGATCTACTTGGCTTTGGAATCAGTACCATATTTGTGTCATAAAAGGAATTTGGTAAGACTCCTTCTTTGCTTATTATATCAAATAATTTGTATAGTATTTTGATTAGTTGCTCTTTGAATGTTTGATAGAATTCTCTTGTGAATCCATCAGGCCCTGGTGATTTTTTCTTAGGGAGTTCTTTGATGGCTTCTTCAATTTCTTTTTCTGATATTGGATTATTTAGGTATTCTATTTCTTCTGCAGTTAATCTAGGCAATTTATATTTTTGTAAATATTCATCCATATCACCTAGATTGCTGTATTTATTGCCATATAATTCGGCAAAATAGTTTTTAATGATTGCCTTAATTTCCTCTTCATGAGGTCTCCCTTTTCATCTTTGATACTGTCAATTTGGTTTTCTTCTTTCCTTTTATTTATTAGATTGACCAGTTCTTTGTCTATTTTATCTGTTTTTTCAAAACACCAGCTTCTAGTCTTATTCATTCATTCTATAGTTCTTTTGCTTTCAATTTTATTAATTTCCCCCTTGATTTTTAGTATTTCTAATTTAGTTTTCATCTGGGGATTTTTAATTTGTTAGCTTTCTAGTTTTTTAAGTTGCATGCCAAACTCATTAATCTCTGTCCTCCCTAATTTGTTAATATATGCCCTCAAGAATATACATTTCCCCCTGAGTACTACCTTGGCTGCTTCCCATAGAGTTTGGTAGGATGTCTCTTCATTGTAATTCTCTTCAATGAAATTGTTGATTGTTTCTATGATTTCTTCTTTGAATAGCTGGTTTTGGAGGATCATATTATTTAATTTCCAATTAGTTTATGATTTGCCTGTCCAGGTGCCCTTCCTAATTATTATTTTTATTCCATAATGATCTGAGAAGGTTACATTCATTATTTCTGCTCTTTTGCATTTCTTTGCAATGTTTCTATGCCCTATTACGTGGTCAATCTTTGTGAATGTACCATGCGTACCTGAAAAGAAGGTGTATTCCTTTTTGTCCCTATTTATTTTTCTCCACATATCTATTAAATCTAATTTTTCTAGGAGTTTATTCACCTGTCTTACCTCTTTCTCATTTATTTTTTGTTTTGATTTATCTAGCTCTGAAAGAGGAATATTTAAATCTCCCACTAATATGGTTTTACTATCTATTTCCTTCTTGAGCTCTGCCAGTTTCTCCTTTATGAATTTGGATGCTATGCCATTTGGTGCATACATATTGAGCAATGTTATTTCCTCATTGTCTATACTGCCTTTTATCAGGATGTAATTACCTTCCCTGTCTTTTTTAATCATATCTATTTTTACTTTGGCCTTGTCAGAAATCATAATTGCCACTCCTGCATTCTTTTTCTCATTTGACGCCCAAAAGATTTTGCTCAAGCCCTTAACCTTAAACTTGTATATGTCCACCCGCCTCATGTGTGTTTCTTGTAGACAACATATGGTAGGATTTTAGTTTCTTATCCACTCTGCTATTTCCTTCCATTTTATGAGTGAGTTCATCCCATTCACATTCAGTTATAATTATCAGTTGTGTATTTGTCGACATTTTAGTATCCTCTCCTATTTCTACCCTTTCTTTTTACACTATTTCCTTTTAAACCAGTGGTTTGCTTTAAGCCAGTAATCCTTGTCCCCTCCCTTGATTCACTTCCCTTTCTACCCCACCCTTATTATTCCCCTCTTTTTATATTTAAGGCCTAATGAATTCCCTTCCCCTTATTCACCCCTCCCTTTTTTGACCTCCCCACTCCCCTGCTCCCCTTGGTTTTTCCCTTCTCACTTTCTCAGTAGGGTTAGAGTTTTTTATTATTATTTTTTAAACCCTTAACTTCTGTGTATTGACTTATAGGTGGAAGAGTGGTAAGGGTAGGCAATGGGGGTCAAGTGACTTGCCCAGGGTCACACAGCTGGGAAGTGTCTGAGGCGGGATTTGAACCTAGGCCCTCCCGTCTCTAGGCCTGCCTTTCACTCCACTGAGCTACCCAGCTGCCCCCTAGATAAACTTTTATATCCCAATGGATATAGTTACTCTTCCCTCTCAGGGTTAATTACACTGAGAGTAAGGTTTAAATATTACCTCTTAATGCTCTCTTCCTCGCCTTCTTATTCACCCCTTCCCCTTCCCATGCCCTCTTTGTGTGTAAGAGAATATCCTATTTTTCTTATTCATTCAAGTTTCTCTTGGTGTCCTCTACTATTCAACCCCCTCTTTCCCACCCCCCCATATCATCTTAGACCATTTAGTATTCCAACCTCTCCCTATGTATAATTCTTCTAGTTACTATAATAGTGAATAGAGTTTCTTAAAGAGAATTATACATAACATTTCTACACATAGGAATACAAATAATTAGATCTTATTGAAGCTCTTAAAGGGGAAAATTTAAAAAATAAGGGTTTTCTTTCTTTCCCTTCTGTTTATTAGTTACCTTTTCAGGTTTCTCTTGATTTTTGTGGTTGGATATGAAATTTTCCATTTAGTCCTGGTCTTTTCTGTGTAAAGACTTGGAAATCTTCTATCTTGTTGAATGCCCAAACATTCCCGAGAAAGTATAGTTAGTTTTGATGGGTAGGTGATCCTTGCTTGTAGACCCAGTTCTCTTGCCTTTCTGAATATCATATTCCAAGCCTTGTGGTCTTTTACCTTGGAGGCTGCCAGATCCTGTGTGATCTGGATTGGTACTCCTTGATATCTGAATTGTCTCTATCTGGCTTCTTGTAAAATTTTTTTCTTTTACTTGGAAGGTCTTCAATTTGGCTATTATATTCCCAGGCATTGTCTTTTCTGGGTCTAGTGTAGAGCGTGATCCATGGATCCTTTCAATGTCTTTATTGCCCTCTTGTTGTAGAACTTCAGGGCAGTTTTGCTGAATAATTCCTTTTAGTATGGAGTCCAAATTTCTATTAATTTCTGCTTTTTCAGGAAGAACAATGATTCTCAAATTGTCTCTTCTAGACCTGTTTTCTTGGTCTGTCAATTTCTCATTGAGATATTTCATGTTTCCTTTTATTTTATCAGTCTTTTGACTTTGTTTTATTTGTTCTTGCTACCTTGAGAGATCGTTGGCTTCTACTTGCCCAATTCTTATCTTTAGACTGGTTTTATGCTATAAGCTTTTGATTTTCCTTTTCGATTTTGTCTGTCCTGTGTTCCAGCTGTTTGATTTTGATCTCCAATTTGCTTATCAATTCTTTTGATTTGGGGGCATCTTTTTCGAATTGCCCAATTCTAGCTTTTAGAGACTGGTTTTCCTTTTCCAATTGAGAAAATCTGCCTCTTAAACTCTCATTTTTCTTCCATCTTTTTTACCATCTCAGATTTGAACTCTTCGAGAGCTTGTGACCAGTTTTCATTGTTTTGGTGTGTAAATAGAATTAGCCAGATCCCATAAATAGTCAAAAATCTACTCAACCCAGGTGTGCTAATGATGTCACTCCCACCTCCCTTAGTGGGGAGGGGAGACGA
>NW_025344005.1:0-1542 GCF_016433145.1 Gracilinanus agilis
CAAAGAGCATCTGTGCAGGCAAAGGCAGTGCCCTAGGCTTGAATAACTATCTCCAGCCCAGGCTTGGACCTCCAGTGAGGACCCCGTGCGGACCAGAGTGCAGCAGTGGAAGCAGCCCCAAAGACTGCTGAAGGAACCTCGGGCAGAGGGGCAGACCAGGAACTACCAGGAGGCCTGACCCCGAGGACAAGGAGACTGGAGCCCCCAGGAGCTTGCAAGGCACAGGCAGACCCTGAGTGCAAAGACAAAGCTGAAAAGGGGCAGGGCTAACAATGGCCAGCAATAAGGAAGTCCAGAAGAAAAAGACTATCAAGAGAAACTCTGAAACACTCGACAACTTCTACACAGAGAAAATCCAGACAACAGAGGAGGGAAAACAAAAATCCAAACCTCCCCCCAAAAATGAAAGCTGGTCACAACTATGGAAGAGTTTAAAAATGAAATGCTGAGGAAGATGGGAGAAATCTGGCAAGAAAATAACAGTTTAAAAGGCAGAATTTCGCAGTTGGAAAGTGAGACAAGTCAACTGAAGACCAAAAATGACCAGATTGAAAAGGAAAACCAAAAAATTATAGCCGAAAACCAAAACATTAAAGCCAAAAACCAAAACATTAAAGCCGAAAACCAGTCCTTAAAGGCTAGAATCGAACATTTAGAAACCAATGATCTCTCAAGACAACAAGAACAAATAAAACAAAGTCAAAAGACTGATAAAATAGAAGGAAACATGAAATATCTCAATGAGAGAGTGACAGACCAAGAAAACCGGTCAAGAAGAGACAACTTGAGAATCATTGGTCTTCCAGAAAAGGCAGAAATTAGTAGAAACTTGGACTCCATACTTAAAGAAATTATTCAGCAAAATTGCCCTGAAGTTCTACAACAAGAGGGCAATATTGACATTTAAAGGATCCATAGATCACCCTCTACTCTGGACCCAGAAAAGACAACACCCAGAAATATAATAGCGAAATTGAAGAGCTTTCAAGTGAAAGAAAAAATCTTACAAGAAACCAGAAAGAGACAATTCAAATATCAAGGAGCACCAATAAGGATCACACAGGATCTGGCAGCCTAAATGCTAAAAGACCGCAAGGCTTGGAATACAATATTCAGAAAGGCAAGAGAGCTGATCCTTCAGCCACGAATCAACTACCCAGCGAAACTAACCATATACTTTCAGGGGAAAGTATGGGCATTCAACAAAATTGAAGAATTCCAAGTTTTTGCACAAAAGAGACCGGGACTAAATGGAAAGTTTGACACTCAACCACAAATATTAAGAGAAAGATGAAAAGGTAAATAAGAAACAGAGGGAAAAGGAAGAAAACTCATAGTCTTTTAAGCTTAACTCTTTAAGTGCATACATAAGATCTAATTATCTGTATTACTAGGTGGAGAAATGCTATGTATAATTCTCTGTAGTGAACTTTATACACTATTATAATATCCACTATTATAGCAACCAGAAGAATAATTCATAGGGAGAGGACAGGATACTAAATGGTCTAAGAAGACATGGGGGGGTGGGAAAGAGGGGGG
>NW_025344006.1:0-7987 GCF_016433145.1 Gracilinanus agilis
CCTTTGTCTCTCTTCCTCTCTCTGACTGTCCCTTCTGTCTCTGTATGTTCTCTCCTTTGTCCTTCTACATTTCCATTTTTCTCTTCTCAATCTCTACTTCTGTCTCTCCTTTCCTTTCATCTTCCCTCTCTATTTGTCTTTCCCTATATCAGTCTTTCCTCGTGTCTGTCTTACCTTCTCTCTATCCTTTTTCTCTCTCCTGTCTCTCAACTTCTCTCTTTTCTATCTTTGTCTTCCTGTCCTCTACCTTTGTTTCCTCTCTAAATTCTCTCCTTCCCCTTCTTTCTGTTCTCCCTCTCCTTCTCTCTTAATCTCTCCTTTTCTGTTTTGGTCTCTCCTCTCTTTTCTATCTTTTCCCCAGTCTCTTTTGCCTTTTCTTTCATTGTCTCCCTTTCTCTGTCTCTTCTTCTCAATCTCTATGTCTGCCTCTCCTCTCTCCTTTTATATCTCTCCTTTCTCTCTTCTTGCTCCTTCTATCTCGGCCCTTTTTCTGTCTCTATTTCTTTTCATCTCTCTGTCCTCTCCCTCTCCCTCTCCCTCTCCGGTCCTCCTTTGTTTCTCTCCTCCTGTCTCTGGCTCTGTTTATCTTTCTCTTTTCACTCTCTCTATCTCTTGTTTTCCCTTCTGTTTCTGTCTCTCTCTCTCTCTCCATCACTGTCTGTCTCGTTCCTTCTGTTTTTTTTCTTCCTCTCTGTCTCTGTCCCTGTCTCTTTTTAGCTCTCTCCTCCTCTCTCTGCACCACCCACACAGCCCTAAAGACCAAACCTTCAATAAGAACCCTATATCTACTCAAGAAGCACCATGTCGTTGTTCTTTTAATTTTTTTCTGGTCTCTCTTGTGAATTAGCCTAGTAGCAAATGATGGGGGTTGTTCTCATTAGGATGATAGTGGCTGTAGCACAGAGAAGTTCCTTGTTGGGGGAAGGATGGACATGAGAAGGAATGAAGAGGGAGGTTTCAGGCTCTTTTCCCTTATGGGAGATTACAGATATGGGGCTGCCCATTTTGTTTAGGGTCCAGTGACGGCAGGAGCAGAAGCAGCTCCCCAGTGTGCAAGAGAAGAGGGAGGGGATAGGATCAGGTTGTAATTTCTAAAACATTTGGTGTGGGCTAAAGTCCTGTAAGGCCCAGCTGTTGGCAAATCCATCCCTTAGGATCACTGGTTATGTGGCAGTTGCCAGCTGGAATCATTTGTTTGCTTGAACCGAGTGAGGCCTCCTTCGTTTATTATTGCCTCACACTCCTGGCTTTGAATTCTACTAGCCTCAACTTGGAAAGCACCTTCGAGGTTACAGAGTATTGTCCTCCCAGAGATAGTGTAACACAGGTATCGTGTTGCATCATTACCTTACTGGATCATTTTGGGATATTATTCTCTTATTGTATTATTAGAACTGCATTATCATTTTACAGGTGGTCATATCAAGGCTCAGGAAGCCTTATAGGGTTGGACAGGAAATATCTGACCTTGAATTTGAACCCAGATCTCTGGACTTTAAGTTTAGTATATTTCTTACATCCTCATCAGTCACGTGCTTGTTTGAGGTAACTGAGGAAGTTTTCATTATAATGTACCTTAAATCAAGGCCTTGCAGCATGCCACCATTTTCTTCCCATCATGAGTAGCCAGTGTGACAACCTAATTGTTCCCTGTCAGACAGGGTCATTGTGAAGATCAAATGAGATAATGTACCATTGAGTGTTGGGTTGATGGCTAAGCACCATCTAAATGTAAACTAAGGACCAACAGTGTGGGCCAGTGTTTACTCCTACTTTGACTCTTTCAGTAAGTGACTGAGGCTAGATTTGAACCCAGATCTTCCTTTCACTTACTAGCTACTCTGGTACATCATTTCACCCTGTCTGCCTTAGTGCTCTCACCTGTCAAATGAGCTGGAGGAGGCAGTGGCAAACCACTCCAGTCCATGAAAACCCCAAATGGGGTCATGAAGAGTCAGACATGACCGAAACACCTGAACAATAACTCCTTGACTCCAGGCCTGGTGCTTTAGGTGGGCACAACAATCCTCGTAGCTGTGTTGATACGGGGAGGTGCTACGAGAAGCATCAGAGCATAGTGGGACAAGTGCTGGGTTTGTTGTCAGAGAAGCAGAGTTCCAATTCTAATCTACTGCTTAGCTAGATGATCTTGGGCAGGTCATTTAACCGATATACTTTCCTTATTTTATTGGGAAGGGGGGATAGTAAAGGCCTCTAAGTTCCCTTTTGGTTGTAAATCTGTGATGCTATGAGAATGTTTTGAATAAAATTAATGGGCCTAAAGCAATGAAAGGTACTGGCTTGCTCACACCAAACAGTGAGGTCCGGCAGGTTCACTGTCCAGTGAACCAGGCTCCTGGTGCTCAGTCTCATAAGAAAACAAATGTGCTTTGTTCTAACTAATGAATGAAGAACGAAAAAACATCTCTCTGAAAAAGAAGTATCAGCGAATGTATCCATGAATGTTTGTGAGGGAGTGGAACAGCCACGTCTGTTAGACAGAGCTCACAAAGAAGAGGGCTGCCATGCAATGGTCATGGGGAATGCTGGGATTTTAAGAATTCCGTTTGTGGGACTTATTTTCAGTGGGCCTTTTGTGTAGATTTGGCTTGTTTGTTGGTGATCATTGAGAAGCAGTGTGGTTTAGTAGCTAGCACAGTGGACTGGCAGTCAGTCAGGAAGAGCTGGGTTCAAATTTATTAGCCATGTGAGGAACTGGGCCTGGCTGTACATGCCATCTCCTACCTCTGAGATATCAGCTCAATCACTCAAGTGCTCCTGGGCTTGCGGTTTCCCCACCTGTACTTATAAAGCCTATGTCACTGGGGCTGTGTGTCAGGTATCTATAGTTGACCTAATCCCTTATTTAGAGATGAGGAAATTGAGGCTCAGAGAAATGAGATGCTTTCTAGGTAGGCTGCTCCTTCCCTGCTAAATTATAATAACACTAGCTAACAACACCACCAGAAGGCTTACAGAGCACTCTCTGCATATTACCTTGGATGATCCTTGTACGGGTCCTATGGGGGGGAGGCTGGAGGCAGGGGCAGTGCTATTTTGCTCTTAGGATATACACAGCACCCCAATTCCCTCTTGCAGCAGAGCAGACAGGCAGCCTTTGTAGAGAGTTGGAAGGGCTGCTCTTGACTGAGTGGGTCAGTTGATAGAGGAAGAGACTGGTTACCCAGCAACCATCAGAACTTTGAAAAGGGTGCAGTTCTGACCCTGGGTCAGTTACCCTTCTAGGCAAAGGGATGCTACACAGCTTCAATGCTGAGCCTTGGGTGGGATGGTGGCCCTCTGTTCAGTCACGGGGACACCGCTTGTGCATTTTTTGACTGGGAGGAAGGAAGCAGACAGCTTTAAGATGGGCCTTAAGAAGAGAAGTTCAAGGCCTTGAGAGGTGAATGACAGAGGTTTCCAGTGAACTTTGCCCCCATCCCTTGGCTGAAGTAGGTTACTGGAATTAGAAAGTAGTGGGCCTACCTGCTCTACCATATGTCACCTGTAAGTGTTACAAAGTGCTTTATCTCATTTGAATCCCACAACAACCCTGAACAGGAGAAGCTATTACTATCTCCATTTCACAAATTAGCAAACTCAGGTTCAGAGAGTAACTGGTCCAGGGTCCTGAAGCTAGTAAGTATCTGCAGTAGGACTCGAATTCTGGTCTTTCTTACCTGGAAGAAGAAAAGACTTTTTTAATACTCAAGTTAAATAATCAGATCTGAAGAAATAAAGCATTAATTGCATATGATTCATTGAATTACATGAGTTTACAGGAGGCTTCACTGGAAACAGAGCACAAGTAGTTTTCTAAAAGGCCAAAGAAACCAAGGAGGATCGAGAACCTACATTTCCTACCCCATGGGCCTGTGTATAACCTCTTCACCCGCATTGTGTCATAGTCCCCCCCAACTGTTACATGTGGATTTGCTTTTAGGCTTGTGCTAGGGCACCGCCAGGAAACAGGGAGCTGGCTCATGATTGTCCCATTCTGCTGTTCTCTGGTGTCATCCCTGGACTCACTAGCTAGGAAAGGGTTTAGGAAAGTGGCTGGTTGCCATTATTTATAAAAATGATTTTACCTTCTCACTTAAATTTGTGGTGTAGAATAAAGTATTACTTCCTGGGATCAAAGGCAGCTTGACGCCAAGAGGCAGGTCCAGCAGTTGAGCAGCCCCTACTCCTGGAAACTGCATTTTGTGGGTGCCCTGGCAGAAGAGAATCACCTGGGATTTAGTCTAAGTGAATCTTTTCAGGAAGAAGAAAAACTCCTGGAACTTCAATGGGCTTCCTGCTCTGCATGCACCAAGGTAACAGTGTTCAAACATACAATGGAGCCTTGGGAATTGAGTGCAACCTCAATTCAGTGTGGAAATTCCTTTTACCACATCACTGGATGGGGAGGAGGGGGCACAGCCTGTGCTTGGTAGGGGACATCCAGGCCAGCCCCCCACCAGGAGCAGCAATCCCTCTGGGGATCCTCTGGCCTTCTACTAGTTACTCTCTAGTCAGAGAGGGCATCTAATGGAACCTGTGGCCTGATGAGCACCCTCACCAGGATGGGTATGTGTCATCCTGTCTCTTCTTCTGGCCATCTGCAGCCCCAGGAAGCTCACTGCAGCCCATTCTAAACCCGCCTCCTCCTCACAGCTTTTCAAAAGGCCCCAGGAATAGGTCAGGAGATGAGTAGGGGGCCTAGCTTTTATATGGCCTCCCCTCATAGCAGTACAAATGATAACAGAATGTTGTCAAACAGCTAGAACTCTGGGGGTTGAACTTACCCATCTTAGTAGGAGATGGGGGTGGGGAGGACTCATGTTCTCTAGTCTGCTTCTCTGTGCTTGGGCAGGGTCTGGTTAGTGCTCAGGATAAAGAAAACAAGCAGCCTCCTAATTCCACTTCTAAGCGAAGGTGTTTCTGACTCTTCATGACCCTGCGTACTGTTACTGTCCAAGAAGTTCTCTTGGCAAAGACACCCAGGGGGTTTGCCATTTCCTTCTCCAGTGGATTAAGGCAAACAGAAGTGAGGCGATTTAGCGAGGGTCACACAGCTATCAAGTGTCTGAGGCAGAATTTGAATTCAGTTCTTCCTGACTGAGCCCAGTGCTCTATCCACTGGGCCACCTAACTGGCCCGAGGCTACTTGTTTAGTAGTTTTGTTTACTGTGAGTTGAAATCTGCCCCTGCAACTTATAGCCATTTCCCCCAGGTTTGCCCACTCTGGCCAGGCTGTCCAGACCAAATGTCTTTCCATGCCAGCAGTCATGTCTGTTCCATTTTAGGCTGTCCCCCTTCTCTGCCTGGAGGACAGGGATGCTTGATCTGACTCCTGCAGTCTGCACTAAAGTGGGCCCCCTTATCTCCTGAGGCACCTCAGCTGATTGCCAGCTGCCCCTCCTTTCCTCAGGAGGCCTTCACAGACCATGAGTCCAGACTACTCCTTTTGTTGGCAGTGGGCTGACCCAAGGCAGCCCCTAGGACCAGTGGGTGGAAGATCTCAACCCAGGGTAGGGGAAAACCATTAGTGGATGAGAGCTGGCCCAAAGTGGGCTTTTTGGGAAGGTGCGGGGGGGAGGGGGGCCCTTTCTGGGACTCCTCAAGCAGATGCAGGCCCACAGACAGCTTGGGCTGCTGTAGAGGGGATCCCTGCTCACTTATGAATTGGGGGAGATGGTCCTGGAGGTCCCCAAAGGCTCAGAATGGCAAGTGACTTGAGATCAGGGTAGAATTTCAAAATGGAAAGCACTGACTTGCCCCAAGATCACAGGCAGTTAACAGGATTGTACCCCAGCCCTCTGAAATCACAACATCCCCTTCGTTTTTACCAATGAGGAAACAATTTCGAGTTAAAAAGGACATCAGAGGCCATCAATTGCGATTCCTTGATTTTAAGTTAAAGAAACTGAGACCCAGGGGGCAGCTAGGTGGCCCAGAGACTGGAAGTCCTAGATTCCAATGTGGCCTCAGACACTTCCTAGCTGTGTGACCCTGGGCAAGTTACTCAACCCCCCCTTTGCCTAGCCCTTATAGCTCTTCTGTCTGGGAACCAATCCACAGTATAGATTCCTAGACAGAAGGTGAGGGTTAAAAAAAAAAAAAAAAAAAAAAAAAAAAAAAAAAAAAAAGACAGGCTCTGGGAGGGGAAATAACCTGCTCAAGATTACATAACAATTGGAAAGATTTGAAACCAGGCCCCCGGACTCCCGCCCTTCCCCTAGTCTACTGGCCTCTCCCCTTCAAGCCCTTCCCACACTCCCTAACCCTCTCCCACCTTTTTACTAGCTCACTCCCACCCCGTAAAAAGTAAAGAAGCGCAAAGGGTTGAGGGTAGGGTCCCAGGTAGTTCAGTCTACTAGGTGGGGCTGAGGCGTTGAGGGCTGGGCGGTCCGCATTTGGGCTGAGCCCTAGGACCAGGGCCGGGACATTCGGGATTATAGGTCCGGGAAAGAATGGTGCAGTGGATAGAGCTGGGCCTGGAGTCAAGAAGACCCGAATTCAAATTCAGCCTCCACACCCTTACTAGCTGAATGACTCTGTTTGTCTCAGTTTCCTCATTTGTAAAATGAAGGGGAGAAGGAAATGGCAGACCACTCCAGGATCTTTGCCAATAAAACCCATATGGGGGCACGGAGAGTGGGAAACCACAAAAAAGGATAGTACAACAACCTTGTGGTTTGGGGCAGGGTCCTGGGTCTTGGGTCCGAGGCCCTTGGGGTTTGTAGCAGGGCCTTCAAGGTTTGGAGGGTTCTCAGGCTTAAAGGACTTTGGGGGACCCCCCCGCGGGGTTTAGAGCAGAGCCCTAAGGCCAGGGGCAAGGCTCCACACTCCCTCCCCCCCACCCCGCACCCGTAGTTTGGGGGGCGGAGCCCTAGGGTTTGGTTCCGGGGCCCTCGGGGTTTGAGGCTGGCTGCTCACCTCGCCGCACTGCTCAGTTTCCGCCACCATGTGGCTGGCGGCCGTCTTATTGGCAGCGGCATCGGCCGCCTTGGAGCAGGCGCTCAGATAGAGCTCCATGGCTCCCTAGGGCGGGAATCGGGGCAAGTGGAACGTCTCCACCTCTGCCTTGGTCGCCGTCTCCGCCTATGCCGCCTCCCCTGGACCTCTTCTCCTGCCTTCTCGTTCCCCCCTTCTCCCTGGCGTCCGGGTTCACTCCCTCTCCCCGCCGCTCTCACCCAACCCTCCTTCCCTCCCGATCCCCGCCGCAGACTTCGAAGCCCACTGGCTGCCTTGACAACCGTTCTAGCCTCACTCTTTAGCGTGCTCCTGTTCCACGCACGGGTTGCCTAGCAGCGGATACGTGATCCCTCCCTTCACGTTCAGCGGGAGCTTCTGTGTGCCGGAGTTGGAGAGGGCTGTGAATCTGCGCCTGCGCCTGCGTGCGCCTGCGTGCGTGCGTGTTTGCGTGTGCGTGCGTTTGGGCGGGGCCAGAAGAGGCAGGAGAAGGCGGGAGGAAGAATCTCTTGAGGGGTAGGATTGGGGGGGCGGGTTACAGAACTTCGGGGTGTGTGTGGCGGAGGGGGCTTGTGCTAAACTCCTTCTCGCATCCCCTTATGGAAGATACACAAAAGGAACAAAATAACCCCCCGCCTGGAGAGCCGACCAGTCTCTCGTTTCCCAAGCGGCCAGAAGTTTTGGATGTGGGGGAAAACAAAACAGCTCCTCTCCTAGGTCCCAAACGTACCCACACTTAGAACAGAAATCGAGGGGTTCAAGGGGCACTGATATACTTGGAAGGGGTTCATAGGGTCCTAGATACAGGGCTGGGAGGAAGAGGCTGCTGTTTGATCCCACCCTCAAATCTGAGGATTTAGTGTGTTCTTTAAAGTGCTTGGGGCATTTTCAGCCTTAGGGTTTAGGCCAGTGATGGCATACCTTTTAGACGGAGAGTGCCAGCCAGCCCCACCCATCCAGACTGAGTGCTGTGCCTGCTTCCCCCCCATCCCCAGAGGGTGCCATGCCCCTCCCCCCAGTGCCAGATGTG
>NW_025344007.1:0-7246 GCF_016433145.1 Gracilinanus agilis
ACCTAGGATTTGGGTCTCAGCTGTGGTACATACTAGCCACATGACTATAAGCTTGCTTAAAGAAAAATCTCTAAACTTGAGTCCTTGAATCCATTAGAATGCAAGCCCCTTGAGACCAAGGACTATCTTTTGCCTCTTTTTGTATTGCTAGTGTTTATCCTGGTGGCTGGCTCATAGCCAGCTCTTAATAAACATTTCATTTCACTTCACCCCATTGCCTAACCCTAACTGTTCTTCTGCCTTAGAACCAATACATAGGCTTAATTCTAAGATGGAAGGTAAGAGTTCAAAAATGTTTATTGACTGTGATCTATATCGCAAAGAAAGTGATTTTAAACAGATACTTGCAAGCTGGAAGAAATCTCAGAAGACTTTAAACCCAGCCTTCACCCAACCAAGGATCTCCTCTGCAACATCCCCCCACAAATGGTCAGTCATCCCAACTCTGCTCCAAGCAGACCTCAGCTAAGGAAGCCTATTCTGGAGGCAAAGAAATGTCAACTGTCATCACACAGAATGAGAATTCTAACTCACATTGAGGAAGTGCTCAAAGACCCTCCTGTGAAGGGGAGAGGTCAAAATTATGATGATAATTTCATGCAAGAAGAAGCCAAGGCCCAGAAAACTTAAGTGGCCACGATACATGAGTTCATAAGGTTGCCCCCCAGGAAATGTTTTGTTCTACCCAATGGTAAGTGTGGTTACTTCACTCCTTTAACAGGAGCCATGTGCCCAAAGCTGGAAACTTGAAGTTGCCATCTTTAACAGTCCCTGTAAAGGGGAAGGAGTAGGGAAAAGGAGACACCAAGTTCAATTGTAGAACTTCATTGAGACTAAACAGAACTGAAGAGGGAGGGAAAGAGTCAAATATTGACATTATGGAGCTCAGATTCCAGCACACCCTTGGACCAGGCAGTGTCCTCTTTACCCAGCCACTGTCTGCCCTGCCCTGCCTGGCCTCCCTTCCTTTTCCCCCATGACATCTCTTGCTATGAGAGCTATAAGCACACCAATATTACCATTGCCCCTGGAAAAAATGTCCATGGACGTTCCATGGAACTCATCATCTTTGGGACATCCCAAACCAAAACATCCTTCCCCGGCTGTCATTCCTCTTTACGTAGCATGTCCCCCAACTGAATGTAAACTCCTTGAAGGTAGAGACTGCCTCACTTTTGCATTTCCATCTCAAAACACAGTCCTTGGCACAAAGTAAGGCTTAATAAATGTTTTTCATTCATTCCATCTGCCTATACCCAGAAAAGCTGCTTTTCATTAGTGAAATAATCAGGTCAGATAGCTTGATCTGAATACAGGTCAACACTCAACAAACATTCATTAATTTTCCACTATCAACAAAGCAAAATGGATTGACCACTGAGTGAAAAGGGTTCCCAGCCTTGCCTCCACCTAGCTCTATGACAATGAATAAGTCTATTCAAAAGACTTGGCCTCACCTTCCCCTTCTGTGAAATGAGGGGCTTGGGTTGACTAGAGGTGATTCTAGTCTTCCTACTGCAATCTCTTCCTAATACCCCACAGTTTCATCTTTCCCCTCTATAGCTTTGACCCAAATATTCTCCAGTATTCATGATGTCTAATGATTAGATGTGACAGTAAACTGAGATTTTGCCTGACCAACCCCCTGGTCACCTCTGAGTAAAATTATGTACCTGATTCTATGTTTACAGAGCCTTCTAAATCCCATTCAACAGCTTCTTGAAGTTCTCTTTCCATGAGATCAGAGAGGGTATTATTGTGTTACAGAATGTGCACAGCATTTGAATCTAAATCCCTGGGTTTGAATCCTAATTTGGCCACGTAATGGGTGACCCTAGGCAAGTCATTCTCTCTGAGACTCCTCTGAAACGTGAGAGTATTAGGCTAGATCAGTGCTAAACCCCATGTCCCAAAGGGTAAAGAGTCCCCCAAGAACAACAGTTTATGGAAATCACACACATTAGGAGATGAGAAAGTATGGAATGTCCTTAGAGTCCACATTTTCCCCCCAGAGCTACAATGCACTGGTATCTGGGAAAGTTTGCATAACTGGCACATTTACCTGTGCGGCCCACTTCAGCTTGTCTATTGGGCCATTTCCCAGTTCACTTAAGTGGAACCAGCAAAATTAGTTTCTGGAAGAAGTATTTATGAGAGAGCTGTAGCCTGTCAGAGGGAGAACACAGACTTTGGCTTACTATGCCCAAAGACGAGAAATCACAGAGTAACACCCAGCAAAGACTGATACTGAAGAACTGTGTGCGACAGAGCAGAAAGCTATGACTTTCCCCCACTTAAAGGGCTGCCGAAACTCCTTTCTCGCCAGAGAATTAAAGGATGGGGCATCTTATCTCAGTGAGTTAGGGCTTCTGGGACCTTGAAAGACTAGTTATGGCCTTTAGAGAAAGCAGGAGCATCAACTTTTTGATAATAGCTTTGATGACTTCCATCTTGAGTAGTGTGGATTTCCATGATGGTCAAATGTATTCGTGCTTTGCGTGAGAAGAGGGTTGCAGACCATCCAAGGGCAAGAAAGGAAGTCTGGTTCTGAGAAGTTATTCAGGCTCTATGAGCTTTGCTTTCTTCATCAATATCAATATAGACTGCAGTCCCTTTTCAGTTTATAAGATCAAAGGAGAAAGTAGGAAGGTCATGAGGCCAGCAAATCTAACCCTCTTGTTTTACAGATGAGGAAACTGAGGCAGAGAGATCAAGTGATTTGCTAGTCAGGATATGAAGTAGGATTTGAATCCAAGTCTTCCTAACTATATTCAGTGTCTTATCCACTATTCCACACTTCAGGAGTTACTTTGGGTGAACAGATTCATCCCCTGCGGCTGGCCAGGTGATAAGCTCCTCCACACTTACACTGGTCCTGGGGTAACAAAAGCACAACCTATCACTGGGGTGTATTCAAGGTCTTTCCAGAAAGGTAAATAGATCCTGGGCTCCACAATACTAGTCTCAGAGGGCTCAGAGTCACCTCCATTTCACAATACAGCAACAAAAGTAAAAGGCAAGCTCCCAGAGCAACTGGGTAGCTCAGTGGATTGAGAGCCAAGCCTAGAGACAGGAAGTCCTTGGTTCAAACTGACCTTGGACACTTCCTAGCTGCGTGACCCTGGAAAAGTCACTTAACCCCATTGCCTAGCCCTTACCACTCTTCTGCCTTGGAACCAATACACAGTATTGAGTCTAAGAGAGAAGTATGGATTTAAAAAAAGAACGTAAGCTCCCTGAAGGCAAGAACTGTTTCACTTTTGGCCCCAACACATCATACTCAGTACCTGGTACATAATAGGTGCTTCATAATTGCCAGCTGATTGGTTGACTATAGTGGAGGAACTCATTTAACTGACTCAAGATTTTACATATCTTTATTAACATTCCTAGCATCTTCTGTTAGTCAGCAACTAACTGACCAACCCAGAATAATATTAAGACCAGCTCTACTGGAACCTCTTGTTGGATTGCATGTTTCCCTAAGGCTTGTGCAACAACTGGCTCTCTGAAAACACACAACACACTGAAGTACAATCTGCAATATTCATATTTTCTCTATCACTTTCCTAAGTCTAGTCAAGCCTCAATTTGTAGTGTTTTATCATTTCTGAGGTTCAAATGCTCTCAGTTAGAGGTGGCTCCAGCACACCCTTGAGCTTATGCCATGGGTAAGGAGAAGGCTTGTCCAGAAGGGCACAGTGTGATGGAACCAAAAAGCTCAGACCAGATTTCAGGTCCTTGCGTATTAGCTGGGTGAGAGTGGGCTATCACATTGCTAAATCACATATTTTTGTCATCCACAATCTAATTGGTCTCTCTGCATCTTTTGACACCACTGCCAACCCCCCCTTCCTGGATTCTGCCTTTTCCTGATGTCTCTCTCCTGTTTTTCTCCTTCACTGAATCATCCATTTCCTGCCTTATAAGTAAGTGTAGGTGGCCCCCAAAGGCGCTTCTCTCCTGTCTGATTTAGTGATCTCATCAGTTTCCATGGAGTCACTTACCGTCTCCATGTAGATGACCCTCAGATCTCTGCACCCAGCCCCACTGAGGGCTGTTGGCCTCTAGGCCCACTTCAGCTACTGCCTGCTAGACAGCTCCACCTGGCTATTGCATGGACCTCTCAAACTCAACAAGTCCAAAAGAGAATTCATTCAGTAGAGATGTACTGAGAGAAGCACTGGGGTATAACTGGCAGAGGGTAGTATGGGAGTAGCAGGGAGAACAGATTTGGAGTTCTTATCCTGACACTTCCTAGGCTGTGTGATTAGGGGCAAGTGCACCATTCAATCCAATGGCTTTTCCCCAGTTCTCAATCTTTTGGGCCTCACTGACTTCCTGGATTCTGTGTCCTTCCATCAACTTCCATGATCCTACTCTGGTTCCTCCACCTACTTGTCACTGAATCATCACCCATTCTCACACTGTCTGAGTGTAGGCGGCCCCTAAAGGTCTTTATCTTCTCTCTCTGGGTGATCTCATCTACTCTCATGGTTTCAATTATCATATCTCTGAAGATGACTGCTAGATCTCTATAACCAGCCCTGGTGTCTCTACTCCCACCTTGACAACTGCCTACTAGGCAGTTCTACCTGGATGCTCCAAGGGTGTCTCAAATTCAGCATGTCCCAACTCAAATTCATTCCCTACCCCCTTCCCTACAATCTGCCCCACCCAAACTCTCCCCAATTCTGTTGTGGGTAGCACCATCCTTCTAATTATCCAAGTTTGAAATTCCCATTGCCCTGTTTATTAATTCCACATGTACATCTCTCTCCCATTTATTCTCTTCTTTTTACCCCACACTTAAATCAGCCACTAATCTGGTTTAATTTATCACTTCTCACCTAAAATATTCTGATAGTCTCCTAAATAGTCATTTTGCTTTTGGACTTCCTCTGTCCATCTCCTCTACACAGCTGCCAAATTTCTCTTCCTAAGGCACAGGTCTAACTACATCCTCCCCCTGCTCAAAAATCTGTGCTTGTTTCCACTGTCATCTTATTTATTTTTAAACCCTTACCATCTGTACTAGTATCAGTTCTAAGACAAAAGAGCAACAAGAACTAGGCATAGTTAAGTGACGTGCCCATGGTCATGCAGCTAGGAAGTGTCTGAGGTCAAATTTAATACAGGTCCTCCCAACTCCAGGATAACTACCCCTTTCCATTGGCTTTAAGATAAGATACAAACCCCTCCACTAACCACTTATAACTCCCCACAATCTAGCACCCAGTTATCTTTCCAGACTTATTTCATATTACTCTCCTTCGCTCATCCTACCTTCCAGTTAAACTGATGTTCTCTCAAATGTAGTATCTCATCTCCCACCTCTGTGACTTTAAATAGGCTGCTCTCTATGCCTGGAATGTCTTCTCTCCTCATCTCCACTCCTTAAGAATCTTTAGCTTCAGGGATTCTGGGAAGATGGTGCTTAGATGGAGCAAATCTTAAAACCTCCATACCCTTTCCACACTGAGATAGAAAACAAAGCACTTCAAGAAGAAAGAGGACCAAATCTAACAATAGGACACAGCAGGCGAATCCTACTGCTAGACAGCTCAAGAGGTACGCCAAGTAAAAGGCCTGAATTCTGGAACTGTTGGGTATGAGGGTATAGAAGGGGAATCCCAGGACCCCTCTCCCACAGGTTGTAGGGAGTCTCCAGTGGTCCCTGAAATTTCCAGGCGGGTGGGGCTCACCGGTTGGGAGAGAAGGCCTTGCTGTCACCAGACTCGGGGAGTTGAACACAGGCACCGGGGAGGTGGCTAGAGGAGAAAGCCAGAGGAAACACAGCAAAAACACTTGGAAGATGGTGGCTTAAATGGAGCAAAACTTCAGACCTACTTGCTTTACAACATCAAGAGAGAGAATAGAGTCTTTCGAGAGGAAAGAAAACCAGGTCTAACAGCAGGTCAGAGCAGGGGGATACTATTGCTGGACAGCTCAGCAAAGACACTCCATCTTGCCCCCTCCCTTTCTTTTCTCTCTTGAGGTTTTAGCCTCAGGGCATGTTAAGCAATACAAACTAATCCAGTCCAGGCTTAATGCTATCAATTGGACAGACAAAAAGTCAACAGAGGGCAGGGAAACTCCAACACCCCTCCCCCCCATAGACTGCAGAGAACATAACTACAAACCTCCATTGCCAACAGAGGGAAGATCTTTCATTAAAGCTCATTAAATCCATCTGCTTAAACTATCAGAAAAGAAAAGGAAAAAATATGAGTAAACAACAGAAAAAATGAAAAGAAATTACAATTGACAGCTTCTTTCCAGGAAGTGAAAAGAGAGTAAATGAAATAGAAGAAGAGGAGAAAGCTCCAGCAAATTGGACAAAAGCTTTGGAAGATCTCAAAATTCAATTAACTCAAGAACTTCAGGAACTCAAAAAGAAATCAAGAGAGGCTGAAGACAATTTGAAAAAGGAAATACATGAACTAAAACAAGAAAATAAAGTATTAAAAGCCAGAATTGCTGAGCTTGACAACGAAACAAAGATGATCTACAAAGAAAATAAGACCAGAAGGAGAAAGATGACCAAGAAGCCAGGGATGAAATTCAGTCTTTAAAAAATAGAATTCAACAACTAGAAGCAAATGACTTCACAGGGCAGCAAGAATATATAAAACAAAATAGAAAAATTGTAAATTTTGAGTAGAATATGAAACACCTCATTGATACAACCAAAGATGTGGAGAACAGATCTTGAAGAGACAATTTAAGAATTATTGGTCTACCAGAATATCATGACAAAAGAAAAAGTTTGGACATTATCCTATAAGAAATTTTCAGAGATAACTGCCCTAACATTCTTGAACAAAAGGGAAAAGTGGAAATTGAAAGAATCCACAGATCACCTCCTACATTTAATTCTACAACCGACAACTTCCAGGAATATTATAGCCAAATTCAAAAACTACCAGACCAAGTAAAAAATATTACAAGCTGCTAAGAAGTCATTCAGATACCAGGAAACCACAGTTAGGATAACACAGGATCTGGTTGCATCTACATTGAAGGATCAGAAGGCATGGAATACAATATTCTGGAAAGCAAGAGAACTGGATCTACAACCAAGAATCAACTATCCAGCAAAACTGACTATATTTTTGCAGGGGAAAGTATGGTCATTTGATAAAATTGAAGACTTCCAAGCATTCATAAAGAAAAAAACTGGACTTAAACAGATAGTTTGCTGCCCAAACACAGAACTCAAGAGAATCACCATAAGGTAATTAAG
>NW_025344008.1:0-9119 GCF_016433145.1 Gracilinanus agilis
GGGTGGACATGATTGAGGGTGTGGACTCGAAACTACCACACCAATGCAACTACCAACAATTTGGAAATTGGTCTTGATCAAGGACACATGACAAAACTAGTGGAAATGCGCAATCGGCCATGGCTAGGGGGGTTGCGGGGGGGGTGTTGAAGGGGAAAGGTGGAGCATGAATCATGTAACCATGTTAAAAATGAATATTAATAAATGTTAAAAAAACAAAACAAAACAAAAAAAAATTAAAAAGAAGTGGAGCCAAAATGGTGGCTTAGGAGCACCAAACCCAAATTTTCTCTGACAATTCTTCCATACCAATATTTATAATGTGTTTCAAAGAAAACAGATACCCAAACCAAAGAAGAAAAAATCATGGGACTTTCCTGCTGAAAACAACTTGAAAGGTAGGCACAGAGAAACTATTTTCACAGGATAAAGAAGAGATGGGCTGGCTGAACACTCTTCTGCACCTACCTCTCTGAAACCTGTGATAAGACTGGGCTGGCTCTGTGAGCCCCAGGCAGAGACTGCAGCTGTGAAGGATCACCTCTGACCCACTACATGAGGTCCAGGGCTCTGATAACAGATGGCAGGGAAGAATTTGGGGGGACCATCAGGCAGGACACCCTCCCCCTGATACTACACTGAGACCTGCGAAAAGATTGGGCTATCTATGTGAGCCCCAGGCAGAGGCTGCAGTTGCAAGGAAATGCCTCTAACCCATGACACAAGGTCCAGGGCTCTGACAATGGCTGGCGGGGAGGAACTGGGGGGTTCCACCTGGCTGTACCCCCTTAGTCTTGCTGGCTACAGTGAATAATTTGCCCCAGGGAAGGCTAGCTCAGCAGGTTAGCTCAACCTGTTAAATCTAGTATACCAGCAGGAGACTGAGAAAAGAGAAGATCTGGGCATAGCAGCTCAAACACTCTGTTTGGTATATCAGTAGAGGGGCAAGTTTATGGTTCATATGGCAGGAAAAATAAATAAATAAAAAGTAAATAAAATGAGTAAACAAGAGGAAAAAAAGCTATCATTGAAAGCTTCTATGGGGTAAGCACTAAAGAACTGAACCAATGGAGGAGGACGAGATGCAGGGAACATCAAGTAAAGCCTCAAAAAAAAAAAAAAAGGAAATGGATGTAGGCTCTGGAGGAGCTCAATAAAGAATTAAAAAATCAAATAAGACAGGGTGAAGAAAAATGGCAAGAGAAAAATAGTAGCTTAAAAAGCAAAATAGGTCATCTGGAAATAGAGGCACAGGCATTGAAAGCCAGGATTGATGCAAATAAGTCGGAGAAATAGAAGAATGACTTGAAAAGAAGAATGAACCAATAGAAAAAGGAGAATCAAAAGGTTGTGAAAGAAATTCAGTCATTAAAAATTAGAATTGGGCAATTAGAAACTAATGATTTCATAAGACACCAAGATACAATAAAACAGAATCAAAAGAATGGAAAAAATTAAAGATAATATGAGATACCTCATTGAGAAAACAACTGACCTGGAAAATAGATCCAGGTAGAACCAGGAGAACAATATACACAGAGACTGATACACTGTGGTACAATCCAATGTAATGGACTTCTCTACTAGCAGTAATGCAATGATCCAGAACAACTCTGAGGGACTTATGAGAAAGAACATTATCCACATTCAGAGGAAGAACTCTGGGAGTAGAAATACAGAAGAAAAACAACTGCTTGATCACATGGGTTGATGGGGATATGATTGGGGATACTGATTCTAAATGATTACACTACTGCAAATATCAACAATACGGAAATAGGTCTTGATCAATGACAATGATCAAAATCCAGTGGAATTGTGCATCCACTATGGGAGGGGTAGGGTGAGAGGAGGGAAAGAACATGAATCTTGTAACCATGGAAAAACATTCTAAATTAATCAATTAAATAAAAATTTCCAAAAAAGAGAAGAAAATAGATCCAGGAGAGACAATTTAATAATTATTAGACTACCCCAAAGTCATGACCAAAAAAACAAACAAACAAAAAAACCAACCAAACAAAAATAACCTAGACATCATACTACTGGAAATTATTGAAGAAAACTTCCCTGATATTCATGAACAAGAGGGTAAAATAGAGATTGAAAGAATCCACAGATCATCTCCTGCATTAAATACCCAAATGACAACTTCCAGGAATGTTATAGCCAAGCTGAAGAACTCCTAGGCCAAGGATAAGATACTACAAGCATCTAAAAAGAAACAATTAAGCTATCATTGAATCCCAGCCAAGATCACAAAGGATCTGGCAGTATCCACACTAAAGGACCAGAAGGCATGGAATGTGATATTCCCGAAGGCAAAGGAACTGGATCTACAACCAAGAATCAAACACCCAGCAAAACTTACTCTATTCTTTCAGGGGGAAGTATGGTCATTTAATAAAATACAAGGTTTCAAAGCATTCCTGAAAAAGAGACCAGACTTAAACAGAAAATTTGATGCCCAAAT
This sequence comes from Gracilinanus agilis, assembly GCF_016433145.1. Classification (NCBI taxonomy): domain Eukaryota; kingdom Metazoa; phylum Chordata; class Mammalia; order Didelphimorphia; family Didelphidae; genus Gracilinanus; species Gracilinanus agilis. The sequence continues at coordinate 2,474 of NW_025344008.1, forward strand.
ACAGAATTCAAGAGAAGCATGTAAATGTAAATAAGAAAGAGAAAAAAATTTAAGGATTTCAATAAGGTCAAATGACATGTACTCCTATATTGAAAGATGATATCTGTAACTCTTAAAAATTATTATCTTGTCATAGTAGCTAGAAGAAGTAAAAATAGAGGGTATGGTGGAAAGCTGTATAGGATGATATATTAAAAGAATATAAAAAACTAGGGGTGAAAAAGAGGATAATACTAAGAGAAATGGGAAAAGAGGTAACATATATTATATAAAGAAGCACATGGGGTGGGGAGAGGAGAAGACAATGGAAAGGAGTAAAAGGTTGGCAACAGCTAATATTTAAACCTTACTCTCATTGGAATTAGCTCAGAGAGGGCAGAATAGTCAGCTCCATTGTGGTAAAAATTGTCTCTTGTCCTATAAAGAAGTATAAAGGTAATAAAAAACAGGGTAATAGAGAGGGGAGTAATATAAGGGAGGGAGAGGTTGGGGAGGGCATGAAAAAAGCCCTATATTAAAAGGGGAATATGAAGATATGTGGGGGGGGGGAAGTAACATAAGGAAAAGGGAAGAGGGGAGACTGATTAAAAGCAAAACACTGGAGGGGAGGATAAGAGGGAAAAGAGAAAGTTTAGAATTAAAAGGAAGAAGTCAAAATAGAGAGGAATACACAGATGGTAATCATAACTGTGAATGTGAATGGGATGAACTCACCCATAAAATGGAAGTGGATAGCAGAATGGAATAAAAACCAGAATCCTACCATATGTTGTCTACAAGAAACACCCTTAAGGCAGGTTGATACACAGAAGGTAAAGGTAAGAAGCTGGAGCAGAATCTCTTGGGCTGCAACTGAGACAAAGAAGGCAGGAATAGCAATCATGATCTCAGACAAGTTAAAGTAAAAATTGATTTGATTAAAAGAGAGAAGGAAAGTAATTACATCTTGATAAAACTCAGTATAAATAATAAAGAAATATCAGTACTCAACATTTGTGTTACCCAAATGATATAGCATCCAGATGTTAAAGGAGAAACCAAAGGAGCTAAGGAGGGAGATAGATAGTAAAACCATATTAGTGGAGGACTTCAACCTTCTCCTATCAGAACTAGATAAACTGCACCAAAAAATAAATAAGAAATAAATAAAGGAAATGAAAGAAATGTTAGAAAAATTAGAACTAATAGATATATCTGGACAAAATTGAATAGGGATAAAATAGAATATACCTTCTTTTTAGCTGCACATGGTACATATACAAAGAAAAACACCACAAAAATGTAGGAAAGCAGAAATTAAAAATGCAACTTTTTCAAATCATAATGCAATAAGAATCATAATTAATAAGGACTCATGAAGAGCAAATTTAAAATTAATTGGAAACTAAACAATCTAATTCTTCAAAACTGTGGATTAAAGAACAAATCATATGAACAATTATTGATTTTCTTGAAGAGAATGACATTGAGGAGACAACATATCAAAATCTATGGTATACAGACAAAGCAGTATTCAGAGGAAAAATTATATCCCTGAGTGTTCATATCAACAAAATAGAGAGGGAGGGGAACAGTGAATGAGCATGCAACTTAAAAAGCTAGAAAGAGAACGAATTAAACCCCCAAAGATGAAAACTAAATTGGAAATCCTAAAAATCAATGGAGAAAATAAAGTTGAAAGTAAAAGAACTATTGAACTAATAAATAAGACTAGGAGCTGGTACTTTGGGAAAAAAATAAAATAGATAAAGTACTAGTTAATCTAATCAAAAAAGAAAGAAGAGAATCAAATGGACAGTATCAAAGATGAAAAGGATAATCACACCTATCATGAAGAGGAAATTAAGTTAATTATTAGGAGCTATTTTGCCCAATTATATGGCAATAAATATAACAACTAGGTGAAATGAATGAATATTTAGAAAAATATAAATTGTCTAGATTAACAAGCGGAAATAGAATACTTAAATAATCTCATCTCAGAAAAAGAAATTTAAAAAATCATTAAGGAAAAGCCTAAGAAAAAATCTCCAGGGCCAGATGATTCACAAGTGAATTCTAGCAAACATTTAAAGAACAATTAATTCCAATACTATACAAACTAGTTAACAAAATAAGCAAAGAAGAAGTCTTACCAAATTCTTTTTATGACACAAATATGATAGTGATTCCCAAGCCTGTCAGACCAAAAACAGAGAAAGAAAACTGTAGACCTATCTCTTAAATGAACATAGATGCAAAAATCTTAAATAAAATACTAGAAATAAGAAAAAGATAAGAGAGGTGAATGAAACCCTAGAAAAATTAGAGTTAATTGATATATGGAGAAAAATAAATAGGGACAAAAAGGAATACACCTTCTTTTCAGCAGCACATGGACCATTCACAAAGATTGACCATGTACTAGGGCATAGAAACATGACAAACAGGAGGCAGCTGGGTAGCTCAGTGGAGTGAGAGTCAGGCCTAGAGACAGGAGGTCCTAGATTCAAACATGGCCTCAGCCACTTCCCAGCTGTGTGACCCTGGGCAAGTCACTTGACCCCCATTGCCCACCCTTACCACTCTTCCACCTATGAGACAATACACCGAAGTTAAGGGTTTAAAAAAAAGAAAAAGAAAAAAGAAACATGACAAACAAATGCAAAAAAACAGAAATAATAAATGCAACCTTATCAGATCATAATGCAATAAAAATAGTTATTAGTAAGAATACATGGAAAGGCAAACCAAAAACAATTGGAAATTAGATAATATGATTTTCCAAAATAATTTAGTGAAAGAACAAATCATAGAAACAATTAATAATTTCATTGAAGACAATGACAATGATGAGACTTCTCACCCAAACCTATGGGAAGCAGCCAAAGCAGTTCTAAGGGGAAAATTTATATCACTGAGTGCATATATTAACAAATTAGGGAGAGCAGAGATTAATTAATTGGGCATGCAACTTAAAAAACTAGAAAATGAACAAATTAAAAATTCCCCAGATGAAAACTAAATTAGAAATACTAAAAATCAAAGGAGAAATTAATAAAATCAAAAGTAAAAGAACTATTGAATTAATAAATAAGACTAGAAGCTGGTACTTTGAAAAAACAGATAAAATAGACAAAGTACTGGTCAATCTAATAAAAAAAAGGAAAGAAGAAAACCAAATTGACAGTATCAAAGATGAAAAGGGAGACCTCACCTCTAATGAAGGGGAAATTAAGGCAATCATTAAAAACTATTTTGCTCAATTATATGGCAATAAATATAGCAATCTAGGTGAGATGGATGAATATTTACAAAAATATAAATTGCCTAGATTAACAGCAGAAGAAATAGAATACCTAAATAATCCCATATCAGAAAAAGAAATTGAACAAGCCATCAAAGAACTCCCTAAGAAAAAATCACCACGGCCTGATGGATTCATAAGTAAATTCTATCAGACATTCAAAGAGCAACTAATCCCAATACTATACAAATTATCTGATATGATAAGCAAAGTAGGAGTCCTACCAAATTCCTTTTATGACACAAATTGGGGGTACTGTTGAACTTGATCAAAAAAATTTCAGCTTGGTTTTTTTTTTGGTAAAGAAGAATGCCTGGAGTCCTCTATTTCAACAAATATCATTTCTCCACTCCTCCTACTTCCCTATAAGGTAAGTTTCTATAGCTGACTGAAGGTGGATCTTCATAGTATTTACTATTATGTACCTCTTCATATGAGATAATTTATCTCCTTCTACCTCTTTTTTTCCTTTCTCCATTTGTTTCTTTTTCTTATCTCTCCTTTTTTTAGGTATCAGTTTACTCCCTCTTCCTTCTTTCTATGTGTACTCCTCCCTGTCCTAATTGTAATAAAGTTTTAAAGGATGTTAAGTATCTTAAGTATATTTAGTACTTTAAGTACCTTAAGGATAGATATCTTTAGTATCTAAATTATCATCTTCCTATGTAGGAATACAGTCAATTTAACCTTACTAAAACCCTTAAGTTTTCCTTTTTCTGTTTACTTTCTTATACTTCTCCTCACTGTTGAACCTGAACATCAATTTTTTTTTTCAGTTCTTTTTTTTGGTGGGGGGTAGTATTAAGCTCAGTTTCATTGGGTGTGTGATTCATGGTTATAATCCTAGATCCTTTGCTTTTCAGAATATATTTGAGACCTTCCAGTTCTTTAACATAGAAGCTTCTATATCCTGTATAATCCTGATTGAGGCTCCAAAATATTTGAATTGTTTCCTTCTGGATATTTGAAATACTTTTTTCTTGGCCTTGGAATTCTGAAATTTGGCTATAATAGTCCTGGGATATTTTATTTTGGGATCTCTTTCAGAAGGTGATTAGTAGATTCTCTCAATTTGTATTTTCCCCTATTGTAGAAAGATAGGGCAATTTTCCTTGATGATTTTTTGTAACATGGTATGTAGGTTTTCTTTTGACATCATGGATTTTAGGTATTCTGATGAATCTTATTTTTTTCTAGTCTTATTTTCTAGGTCAATTGTTTTTTCCAGTGAGATATTTCAGATTTTTTTCTATTTTTGCATTCTTTTGATTTTTGCCTTTTTCCTGATGTCTTATTAGCTTCTACTTGCCCAATTCTAATTTTTAGGAAGTTACTTTTTTCCTTGAGCTTTTTGTGTTTCCTTTTCCATATGCCTAATTCTATTCTTTAGAAAGTTGTTACCTTCAGTGTTTTTGCTTCCATTTCCATTTGGCACGGGCTAGTTTTTATGGAATTATTTTCTTCAGTGACCCCCCCCACCCCCAAGCTATTGACTTTATTCTCTTATTATTTGATTTTTAAATTTCTTTTCAAGTTCTTTCAGGGGTTCTTTTGGGGCCTGATCCTCTTTCACATTTTTCTTTGTGGCTTTACATGTTTCCTTTTTTTGTCATTGTCGTCCTGTTTTGAGTTTGTATTTTAATTTTCCTTGTAACTTTTTAAGATTAGATTTTTTCTTTGACTTTTACTAATTTTTCTAGTTATTTTTTTCCATTACCATATCTACTGAGGTTCTTCTCTGCACTTGGAGAAGAGGTAACACTTTTCAAAGCTTGCAGTATAGTCTTATCTGGTAGGTGGGGTAGGCTTGGCTGCCTTTGGGTTGCATATTGTGTACTTCAAGTGGTGGCCTTGTTGGCTTGCTGTGGGAGGTTTGTAGCTGTTTTGTCCAGCTAGATTTCACTCTCTATGCTGTCAGTTCCCTTGCTATCTCATGGGCAAAGTAATTCTCCCACTACTTTGATACTTTATTGCCCCTAGCCACGCAGCTAGCACTGGATTTGTCCCTGCTCTGCTGCTTTATTCCCCTGGCACATATGGGAGTGTGTTGGCTGTTTCTTTCATTGTCCTGGGCTGCAAGGTTTGCCCTGGGCTGGTCCTCCACTCTAAGCACATTGGGCTATTCTTTGGTTCTGCCACTTCACTGCCCAAAGCTATGTGGAAGTACAATGGGTTGGTCCTCTGCTTTGCTGCTTCTTTCTCCTGGCCCAGTGACTTCTTTTGGACTAGTCCCCCTGCTTTGGCACTTTGTCCTCTGACCATCTGAAATGTGTTATATCCTTCCTTTTCTTTGTTTTGAGGCAATTTATTTTCTTTTTTTGTGTGTGAAGGGTTTGGGTGAGCAAATTGTCCCTTACTCTGCCATCTTAGCTCCCAGAATGCATATTCTCACAGATTCATAAATTATCTCTCCTTGCTCTTTCCTAGGTGAGTTGTTTTTGAAATCATGTAGCCTACATTTTCTTGATATTATTACTTTGTCCTAATATTTCTTTCTGTCATAAAGTCATTGATTTGTGTTTAGTCTAATCTAAATTTTAGGGAGTTTAGCTATATTCTACCATTTTTTGTTTTAAGGTATTTTCCTTCTAATTCTTTCTGTCCAAAGTTTCATTTAATTTGTATTTTTTCCACTTTATTATTTCTAATAGTCCTATTTTGGAAGATAATTTTTATTCTTTGAGTCTCTGCTTATAGTTGCTACAGAGTTAATCTCTCCTTCTAGCTTGAATTTTTGGCATCTCAGCATCTATTATAATTTTACATAGTAGTCTATTTTTTGCTTATTTATTCTTCCAACTTTAGTTTCCAAATGGGAATTATATCCCAAAGCCAGGTTTTTGCCTTTTGTTGCCCCTTTGGGGTTAAATGATTGGTCCTATTTATTTCCAATCTGAGTTGCCTTTCTGTCTATGTTTATCTCTACATCTGGAAATTAGGATGCATTGGTTTAAAGCAATGAATTTTCAGGGCCCTTTATAGTATCTGATGACAGAGTACTAGTGATCTGGATTCCCTGGGCTGGTTGCTGTGCTTTTTGGTGATTGCTATTCCCAATATTGCTATTCTTTAAAGGCCTTCATTGTGGGTTTCTGACTATTTGGGGGCTTTCTGGATGCTTATAAAGATTCTTGGGGTTACATGTATCTCTGATCATTGGTGAGTCTGTCTTGTCAGTTACAGTTTGCCTCATCAATTACCCTCTGCCTGCTCTGAGGCTTCTAACTGCTGCAGAAGCCCCCCCTGCTTTGATCCAAAGTTTTAAAATGGCTTTTAGCTTAAAAAATTTTAATGTCTAAGTTTTTGTCCTGTACTAGCTCACTAACAACAAAAAAATGAATAATATATATAAATATATAT
>NW_025344009.1:0-3679 GCF_016433145.1 Gracilinanus agilis
ACTTGACACAAGCCTCCTACAAATACCTAGGATCAATCAGAAGCAAAATTCCACTTCTAAGGGCCAAGAAGCACTAAAGCCCTATGGGCCAGTGAAGTGCCACCCATTGGGGCTGGTCAGCAGTGAGACTTTGCCCCCAGAACTTTCTAGCACTATATACTCCTGAAGCTGTCCAGAAATGAGACTCTACACTCAATCCAAGTCATCAGTGAGGTCTTCCACCAATGCAAGGCAGAAGTAAGGCTTCCCACAAGTACAAGCCAGTAGGGAGACTACCTACTAGTAAAAGCCAGTAGCCAGATCCCAAAACCTGGTGTAACCCAGGAGCCAAGCCCTAAGCCTCAGCACAAGAAACCTGAGATAGCACCCTCTCTAATTCACAAATAGGACTTACCTTTGCTATATTGAAAAAAAATCACAAAATGAACTGATAAAAATGAGCAAAATAAAAAAGAAAGAATCTGACTCTAAGTAATTACTATAGTATCAGCAATATTCAAGATACAAACATAGAAGATGACAGCATCGATAAAATAGTTACATATGCTACATATATATAGTGATCTCAGGCCCAAAAGGACTTTAAAAATTAAATAAGAGAGTAAGAAGAAAAATTGGGTGGGAAAATGAGAGCAATGCAGGAAAATAACGAAAAAATAATCAAAAGCTTGGTAAAAGAAACACAAGAAAATGGGGAGAAGATATTCAAAACTTTGCCAGGGGAAAACAATACCTTAAAAAAGTAAAATTAGCCAAATAGAAAAGGAAATATATATGCTTGGTGAAGAAAATAATTCCTCAAAAATTAGAATTAGACAAATGGAACATGACTCTGTGAGACTTTAAGAAACAATCAAACAAAAGCAAAAGAATGAAAAAGTAGAAGAAAATATGAAATGTCTCATTGGAAAAACAACTGACCAGAAAGTAGAGTGCAGAGAGGTAATTAAGAAGTTCTGGGCTTTCTGATAACCTAGATTTAAGAAAAGAACCAAGAAATCATATAAAGAAAAATTATCAAGGAAAAATGCCCTGACAGCCTAGAATCAGAGGCTAAAATAGAAATTGAAAGAATCTTCCAATCATTTCCTGAAAGAGATCCCCAAAAGAAAAATCCCAGCAATTTTATAGCCAAATTCCTGAGCTCCTAGACCAAAGAAAAATGTTTCAAACAACCAGAAAGAAACAAATCAAATATTATTAGCCACAATCATGATTACACAGGATTTAGCAGCTTCTGCTTTAAAGGACAATAGACTTGGAATGTGCTATTGCAGAAGGCAAAGGAACTAGGATTATGATCTAAAATCACTTACCCAGAGAAATTCAGTATAACACTTTTAAGAGAAAAAAATGGATATTTAATGAAATTGAGAACTATCAAGAATTTCTAATGGAAATAATAGTTTTACCGAAAATTTTACATTCAAACATAAGAAAGCAAATAGAAAAGAGAAAATGTAATGATTCAATAAGGTTAAATTGTTAAACTATGTATATAGTCTTATATGAGAAGATCATTCTTATAACTACTATCAATATTAGGGCAATTAGAAAGAATATTCATAGATAGAGGGTGTGGGTGTGAATTTTTTTAATAATGGGAAGATATCCAAAAAACAAAATTCAAGGAGGAGAAAGAAGACTGCATTGGAAGAAGAGGGAAAGGAGATGTAAAACGGGGTAAATTATCACACACAAAAGAGGCTTGAAAGAACTATTACACAGGAGGGGAAAATGGAAAGTGAGGCAGGCAACACTTGAACCTTCTCTCATTGGAATTGGCTCAGAAGGAACACTATATACACTCAGATATAGAAATCTATAATATTCTAAAGGGAAGTAGGGACAAGGAAAAGAGGAAAAGTTAGGAATTATAGAAGGGATGCTGGAGGGGCAGCTAGATGGCTTAGTGGATTGAGAACCAGTCCTAGAGTTGAGAGGTCTTGGGTTCAAATCTGGTCTAAGATACTTCCTAGTTGTGTGACCCTGGGAAAATCACTTAACTTCCATTGCTTAGCCCTTACTGCTTTTCTGCTTTAGAAACAATACACATTATTTATTCTAAGATGGAAAATATGAGTTTAAATAAAAAGAATAGGAGACAGATTGAGGGACAAGGTATTCAGAAGTAAAACACTTCTTTAGAGGGACAGGATAAAAGGAAAGAGAGAGAAAAATAAATAGAGGGAAGGTAGGATAGAGGGAAATACACAGTTAATATAACTGTAAATGTGAATGGTATGAACTCACCTATAAAATGAAAGCAGGTAACAGAATGGATTAAAACTCAGAATCCTACAATATTCTGTTTATAAAAACACATTTGAAGCACAGAAACACACACCAAGTAAAGGTAAAAGAATGGAGCAGATTCTAATATGCTTTGATTGAAGTTAAAAAAAAAAGAAGTGCTAGCAATCATAATCACAGACAAAGCTGAAGTAAAAATAGATCTAATTAAAAGAGATAAGGAAGGGAATTTTATCTTGCTAAAAGGTACCATAAACACTGAGGTAATAGCTATACTAAATATATATGTATCTGATACTATAGTACCCACATTTTAAAAAAGATAAATTAAATGAATTCCAAGAGAAAATAGATAGTAAAACTATACTAGTGGAGGACCTCACCTTTCCCCTCTCAGAACTAGATAAACCTAATAAAAAAAAAAGTAAGAAAAAAATAGTAAGAAAGAAGTTAAGAAAGTGGTTACAATTTAAGAAAAATTAGATATGATAGACCTTTATAGAAAGTTAAAATGGAAATAGAAAAGAATATGTCTTTTTTTCAGAAGTGCATGGCCCCTACCCAAAATTGACCATGCATAAAAAATACCTGATCAAATGCAGAAAGGCAGAAGTTTTAAATCCATTCCTTTCAGATCAAAATGCGATAAAAATTACATTCAATAAAGGCCCATAGAGAAAGAATTAATTGGAAATTCAAAAATCGAATTCTAAAGAATAAGTGGGTCAAAGAACAAATCATATAAACAATGAATAATTTTAATAAGGATAATGAAAATAATGAGACAACATACCAACATTTATGGGATACAGCTAAAACAGTGCTAAGGGAAAAATTTGTATCCCTAATTGCTTATATCAATAAAATAGAGAAATAATAAATTAATGAACTGGACATACAACTAAAAAACAACAAAAAATAAAGCTACAAATTAAAAACAAATTAAAAATTCCCAATTAAACACCAAAATGGAAATCCTAAAAAGCAAAGTGAGACTAATAAGATTGAAAATAAGAAAACAATTCAAGTACTTGATAAAACTAGAAGCTGGTTTTATAAAAATTATAAGTAAACTATTGGACAATTTGATTTTAAAAGGGAATAAGAAAGCCAAATTACAAGTATAAAAAAATGAAAAGGGTGAATATGCCACCAATAAAAAATTTAAAGTAATTATTAGGAGCTTTTTTATCTATTTACATGCCAATAAAGCTGAACATCTAAGTGAAATGGAAGAGTATTTACAAAAATATAAATTGACTAGATTAGCAGAAGAAGAAATAGAATACTTAAGTTATCCCATCTCAGAAAAAGAAATTGAACAAACCATCAATGAACTCCCTAAGAAAGAATCCTCAGGTCCAGATGGACTCATAAATAAATTCTACCAAACATTTAAAGAACAATTAATCCATATATATATATA
>NW_025344010.1:0-8139 GCF_016433145.1 Gracilinanus agilis
TATATATATAATATAAAATACTTTAGTACTAAAATGGATACATGATTTCTCTGATGTGAATATTGTAGCCTCCAGTATTTCAGATTTCAGATTGTAACAAGTTCATCCATACTTTCTTATCCAGAATGATTCTTGTCCATGTCTCCCCATAAATCTTTCTTGGAGCTATCCAAAATGCTGGAGACGGCCTAGGTCTTGTAGTTTTTTATGTAGAGAGTTATGTGGGAAGCCAGTTAAAGCACAAAAGTTTTTCCTCCTGTTGTACTTTGCTTTCATTAGATGGCCAACCTCATGGCTTTTCTGATTGCATGTCTTTTTGTGTTGTGTTGTGTTGTTTTAGGCCAATTCTTGAATACAAATTATTGAAGGTAATATGCTTTAGCTAGCCAACTTATATGCCCTGTATGTCTCTCCACTGCCCTTTGGTTCATGAAAACAATTTTTCTTCTCAAAGAGTGTGGTGGTCTATGATTCATAGTCATCTAATATTATTAGAAAAATAATTACATAAAAGGATGGGGTTTTGTGTCAGGGAGCAGAGACACATAGCCAATACAAAAATATCATCATTATGAACCCTAGAAAGACGCACAGAAGTAGCTAGGTGGTGCAGTTGTTAGAACACTAGGCTTCAGCACTCAGGAAGATCTTGAATTCAATTCTGGCTTCTGACACTTACTAGCTGTGTGATCCTGGACAAGTCACTTAACCTCTGTCAGTTTCCTCATCTGTAAAATGAGGATAACAATAGGATCTACCTGACAGGGTTATTGTGAAGATGAAATGAGATAAATATTTGTAAAGTGCTTAGCACAGTATGCAGCACATAGTAGATGCCTAATAAATGTGCATTTTCTTCCTTTCTCCCTTTATGGATTGTCAAGCACTGTAGTGTTTGGATAGTGGATATTTATTTGGACTTAATGGCCATTGAAGATAGCTATTTTCCAAAACAATACGGAATGATGAATGCCATGTTAGAATGTGTGAATGCCACAGAATAGTGCAAGAGTGCAATAGGTTGTGATGTGAGGCCAACTTGAGTTTCCTTCTAGAAACACTATATCATTTAACAGTTCTTGGTTAGGAAAAATAATATTTCCTGGAAAAAAGAAGTGAAAATTGAGAAAACAGACTAAAAGTATCAGTTTACCATTAAAACAAGCCAAGTAAGAGTCTCTTTAGTTACAGTCCTTGTCTTAGATGTCCTTTAGGGCCATTTGCCTCTTCTACTTTTGATAACTTCTAAAATCTCTTCCTCTATTTCATCATCCCTTGGTTTTCTTTTCTGATATTTAAAAATAGTTTTTGAAAATTGCTTTTAATTAGAAATGTTTATCATTTTAATCTTCTTACTCTCTGATAATTATAATTGCTTTATGGGCACCAGATAACCCATATTAGAGTTTTGTGTAAAAATTTCTGGACATACATACATTTTTGATCATGGCAAATATATAAATGTTTTGCTTGGTTATACTTATTATATATGACAAGGATTATATTTTATTGTTTTTACTAAGGGAGGATGGAATGGGGCAACTATCAATATTACTGTTGAAAAATAGAAACAAAAGAGGGTCATTGAATAGTTCTAAAATGAAAGGGTTGAATAGGATACTAAAATGCATAGAAGAGAATTGCAGGAAAGTCAAAAGGAAACAGACAACAGGAAAATTTTGAAAGTATCTCATTGAATATATTACATGCTTTTATAAAAAATCAAGCTGCAGGGGAGGTGTGGGGAGGAGGCAGAAAATTTGGAACTCAAAAACTTTAAAAACAAATGTTTAAAATTGCTTTTATATGTAATTGGAAAAAATAAAATACTTTTGAAAATCAAGCTGTATATAAAAGAGGTTTATGGTTTTCAAAAAAAAAAGTCACTGGACTTTTACCTCTGGGAAGATGTTAAAGTAAGAAGACTGCAAGGAGACATCTCAAAATCTCATTCAACATAGCCTCAGAAATGCCAAAAGTAAAACTTTACAAATAATAAGTAAATTAATACTCATCTGGAAGACAAGTAAAAAAATTAAAACATTTGGTGCAAGAGAAAAAAATGCCTTAGGAGAAATAAAGGAAAGAAAACTGTACTTATGAAAAGGACCTTAAAGAGGGTATATCTTATATACCTATGATAAATACAAGATAAAGAGGAGAAGCATTAACAGTTAAGGGAGGGGGCAGGTAGGTGGTTCAGTGGATTGAGAGCCATGTGTAGAGATGGGAGGTCCTGGGTTTAAATTTGTCCTCAGATACTTCCAGCTATGTGAGCCTGGGAAAGTCACTTAACTCCAATTGTCCAGACATTACTGCTCCTTTGCCTTGGAAGCAATATACATTATTGACTCTAAGATGGAAGACAAGAAATAAAAAATAAAACAAAACCAAAAACAATTAAGGGAAAAAGAAAGGGGTTTGTATAGTAAATGGACCACAAGTCAAAAATAAAGTCCTCAAAGATAAAATCTCAGAATTATTGGCCCCTAATACTCTATTTTGAATTTGGGGACTCGGTGAATTATTTCTATTTCTATTTCCCCCTCTTGTTTGAGAATATCAGGGCAGTTCTCCTCAATAATTTTTTGCAATATAGTGTCCAGGTCCTTTTGTTGATCATGGCCTTCAGGCAGTCTAATGATTTTTAGTTTATCTTTCCTGGATCTATTTTCTAGGTCACTTGTTTTTTTTTTTTTTGCTTTTTGGGTTTTTTTGGTTATTTCATATTTTCTTCTATTTTTTTCACTCTTTTGAATTTGTTTCATTGTTTTCTGGTGTCTTATAGACTCATTAGATTCTGTTTGCCAAATTCTAATTTTTAGAGAGTTATTTTCTCCTTTAATGTTTTTGTATCTCTTTTTTTAGGGAATTTTCCTATTTGAGATTTTGTATTTCCTTTTTTTAGAAATCTATTTTTTTCAGTGAGTTTCTGTTCTAAGTTGATTCTTTCTATCATTTTCTTTTCTATTTTTTATTCTAAGTCTCTTATTATTTGTTTTTTGGATTCTCTTACAGAACTCTTTCATGAGTTCATTTTGGCCCTCATATTCTTTCACATTTGCCTTTAAGGGTTCATACATTTCTGTTTTGACATTGCTGACCTCTTCTGAGTTTGCATTTTGATCTTTCCTTTTGCTGAAGTAGCTTTGCAGGGTCAGATCTTTTCTTTGTCTTTTACTCATTTGGGAGGCTTTTTTTCTGTAATCTTGCCTACATGTTGAGGCTTAGCTCCACTTCTGGGATGGAGGAAGTACTATCCTTAGATTCCCCTAGGTTCTATGGGCAGTAAATTTAGCTGGATTCCAATCCTCAGCTGCCACTTCTCCCTAGTGTTGTGAATACTGAAGTTGTTCCTTCTGCTGAGGGTTCCTTTGGGTGTGCTTGTACATCACACCTCATCCTCCTCTGCATTGTTCTGAAAGTTTAATATATTTTTTTAATCTTTACCTTCCATCTTAGAATCAATACTGTGTATTGGTTCCAAGGCAGAAGAGCGATAAGGGCCAGGCAATAGGGATTAAGGGACTTGCCCAGAGTCACACAGCTAAGACATGTCTGAAGCCAGATGGGCTGGGCTGTTAATCCACTAAGCCACCTAGCAACCCCCTTAATATTTCATTTTTCACCAATTGCATATAAAAAAAGTTTAACAAAAAAAACACAAAAAAAGTTTAAAAATCTTTTTAAAATGTTTTGAGTTCCAAATTCTTGCCATCCTTTCTACTCTTCCCCTCTCCCTGAGATGATAATAAGCAATCTGATATAGATTTTACATGTGCAATCACATAAAACATTTTTTCATATTAGTCATATTGTGGAAGGGATCTCAAAAAAAAGAGGGTGAAATATAGTATGTTTTGGTCTTATTCAGACTCAGTTCTTTCTCTGAAGATAGATAATATTTTTTATCATGAGTCTCTGGGATTGTCTTGGGTCACTGTAATACTGAGAATAAATAAGTCATCCATAATTAACACAATATTTAAAATGTAGCCCAAGGGGCAGCTGGGTAGCTCAGTGGATTGAGAGTCAAGCCTAGAGATGGGAGGTCCTAGGTTCAAATCCGGCCTCAGACACTTCCCAGCTGTGTGACCCTGGGCAAGTCACTTGACCCCCATTGCCCACCCTTACCACTCTTCCACCAAGGAACCAATACACAGAAGTTAAGGGTTTAAAAATGTAAAAAAAAAAATGTAGCCCAAGATTACATAGGTATTTTTGGCTGTAGGGATACACCATTGCTTCATATTGAACCTACAATCAACCAAACTCATACAGGTCTTTTTTCAAATACTGGTTTTAGTTTTCTGGGTCATTGTAATTATTCTAGTTTCAAAAAATTATATAAAATAAAATTTATATTATCAGACATTTATTTCCATGTGTATTCTGGGGCTGCAAGGGCTAAGATCTAATATTCCTGAAACCTATGGGTTTTGTTACTTTAAGAAATCTTCTTTCATGGTTCCACAGTTTTCTCCTGTTGAAAACAGATGAAGAGATTCTATCCTGTCAGGAGATTGTCATTCCTTGTTAGAAATTAGTACATGTGATGAATAGAGAGACATATGAGTTCTTTCTAGCTATTATTAAGGAAATGAGTTGATTCCTGCTACCACAGAGCAACAAATGGAACCCTATAAAGTTCAAAAGTTAATATCGGGGGCAGCTGGGTAGCTCAGTGGATTGAGAACCTGGCCTAGAGATGGGGGATCCTGGGTTCAAATATGACTTCAGACACTTCCTAGCAGTGTGACCCTGGGCAAGTCACTTAATCCCCATTGACTAGCCCTTACTGGCTCTTCTGCCTTAGAACCAATACATAGTATTGATTCTTTTTTTTTTAATGGTGAATCTTTTATTTATTTATTTGTTTGTTTGTTAAAAAAGAAATTTTTTTATTGATTAGGAAAATTTTTCCATGGTTACATAATTCATGTTCTTTCCCTCCCCTCCTCCCACCCCCTCCCATAGCCAACACGCAATTCCACTGGGTTTTACATGTGTCATTAATCAAGACCTATTTCCATATTATTGATATTTGTACTAGGGTGATTTTTAGAGTCTATATCCCTAATCATATCCCATGTGATCAAGCAGTTGTTTTTCTTCTGTTTTTCTGCTTCCACAGTTCTTTCTCTGGATGTGGATAGTGTTCTTTCTCATAGGTCTCTCAAAAACACAGTACTGATTCTAAGACAGAAAGTAAGGGCTTTAAAAAAAATTAATATCCTCTCAGCTTGTACTACTTACTGCCTGGATGTGGTTTCCCATTTTGGCAAAATAGGGCTGAATAATATTTAAATCACAGACTATCCTTTGGGTACAAGTTATTGGACTGCCTTAAACGTGAGACTCTAACAAGGTGCGCTTAATACTTCACTAACTAAATCTCCTTGAATAGAGTCAAAGATAGATTAAGTTCATACACAAATCTGCTAGCGAAAAGCATATGGAAACATTCCAATATATAAAAAAACCGCAAGCTTCTTCCTTCTACATCTACTTCCTTAGAAATGTGTGATGGAACAGATGCAGATAACCTTAAAGGGCTATATAAGTGCTATCAATTGTTACTATTATTATTATTATTATTATTATTATTATTATTATTATTATTATTATTTGGAGGGTAAATGGGGAGAATGCCCTTCTTCCACTTGGATAGCAAGCCATTGTCTCATGGACTACTTAGGCAAGCCATTGCTTAAGGTGAAGCTGGCTCCCTATTGTTTGTGCCAGATCTCAATAAACAGGTGACTTCTTCCCTTTCTGGACACTAGATCAGTTGTATTAACTATGCTGGTAGAGGCAGGATTAGGCTAACTGAAAGGGAAAGTTATCTTCAAAGAGAGAAAATACCAAAAGGAAGAGCCAGCATAGTCTTGATCAGACCATACTCAATGGAAATGGAATTTAAAATAACAGCAGTTTAGGGGAAGAAACAATTGACAAATGCCCCAATGAGGCTTGGATAATTCGCCTCTCACTTGTAGTAAATATTTTGTAATTCTGGCTTGCCTAGCTCTAGCATTCACTTTTCTGTGTGGGGGAAATAAAACTGCCTGTGCTAAATCTGATTCATGCTCATATACTGAATGCCTTTTTTTACTTCTGACCCTTTTCCCTCCCATCCCTCCATACTAGTCAGTATCCTTTAGACTAAATACAGAAATAGAATTGTCCCTATGGAATCTGAAATGGAGTTGAGATTGGAACTCTGGGAAGCCTAGTTCTCTTAGAGAAGAGGGAGGTAACTCAAGAACAATGAGTCCAAGACATTTATTGAGGGCAGAAAAAGACAGGACAAGGACTGGTGATGATCATGAGCCCTCAATTGCAGTCTAGTGGTCTAGCCAGATGCATATGTAAAAGACTATGTAGGTGCATGCTGTTACTCCTGTCCATTGGGCACAGAGTTGCTTGGAAGATTTTTGAAGAAGGAAAAAACATTAGCGTAGAATAGAGAGGCAGTTTAATATAGAGTGAAAGAACTTGGGTCACAAGTTCCGCCATTCACTAGCTGTGTGGCTGTAGGAATTCTGGAACTATATATATATATGCATATATATATATATAATGTAAATGAAAAGAACAATCACTACCAAAAAATGGGAAACAAATGTAAAAAAGTTGTAAAGAACAAATATGGCTCCAAAGTAGAGATATGAGTTACATCTCCAAATCCATTGTAAAGGACTCCAAAGGAGTAGGTTCATTTTCATATTCATCAGTTTTATGGTTTTTTTTCTCTTCTCCCTCTTTTTCTTTTTAAAAAATTCTTTATTTGTGTGAAATACCTCTGGGAGAGGGAAAAGATACAGTCACTAAGATCTCATCCATGTTGTACAGGTTTTGATTCTACCAAAGGGCTTTGGAAGGAGAAAGGGGGAGAAAAAGTGAATGGGGAAGAGGGGAAGGAGGAAGAGGAAAGAGAGCCAGAGGCAGAGAGAGTGAGGGGAGGAGGGAGGAAGAGAAGAAAGGAGGGGATGAGGGAGGAGGGAAAGGAGGAAGAGGGGAAAGGAGAGTAGAGGAAAGGAGAGGAGAGAGCAGGAGCCAGCTATTATGGGAAGGTGCTTCTTGCTTGGTGGCTAAAAAAAGACTGTTGATCTTGGAAAGAGAATAACATAAGCAGTCTCTGAAAGTCTGAGGCATTTGATCCTTGATATAAGTTACATGTTTGAATTTGATGCCAATTGTTGATGCACAGAATAAAGGGCTTCTGAGAGGAATAATAGAATGGAGGCGGATCCTGGAGGAAGGAGAAGGGATGGAATGCACATAGTAATCAAGAGAAGCTCCTCTGTGAGTGAGTGGGTGATTATCATGGGAAATAAGCACTGCCAAGCTGCCATTCCCTCACCACCAAAACATTCCTGGAGCTCTCTCCCAAGTTACAAATATCAGTAAAATGTTCTGCTTCAATAATCTGTTTCTCTAATATGAAAAATTCACTTTTTTCACCTATGCAGTTTTGGCAGTGGTTGAGTCCTTCTGATCTAGTGTCTGTTGAAGCAGTTTACTCCTATTAGCCAGATATGGCTAACATTTAATAAACGGTGGATAAATCATGGCACCATAAATATAGAGCTAGAAGGTAAGAGAAAGAAATAAGCATTTATATAATAATACATAACAAGGGAATGGAAAGGAATAAGGATTTACATAATAATATATTAAAAGATTCTATGGACAAGGCATTGTGCTAAGCATTTTTTATAAATATTATCTCATTTGATCCTTAAAACCACCCCAGGAGTTAAGTGCTATTATTAAGCCCATTTTACAGGAGAGGATACTATGGCAAACATTAAATGATTTGCCTGGGTCAGTAAGTGTCTGAGGTCAAATTTGAAGTCAAGTTTTCCTGGCTCTAGATCCAGTTGTGCCATCAGCTGCCTCAAAGGAACCTCCAAGGCATTCCTCTCCATTTTCCTTATAACTGAGCTCCAGGGAGGTGAATTGATTTGCCCAAAGCCTTGTCTCTTGGTTGCCAGGATTGGCTCTTTTCTTTGTTGCTAGAGGTCCTACTTTGCTACCTTTATGAATCTGTGTGTGTACAGAGAGAGACAGAGAGAGAGAGAGACAGAAACACAGAGAGAGACAGAGAGAGAGACAAGAGGTGAGAGAGAGAGA
>NW_025344011.1:0-3346 GCF_016433145.1 Gracilinanus agilis
AGGCAATACCTTCATAGTAAGGGGGTTGTGGACTCAGACAGAGCCAGCACTTAATCGTCAAATCTGGCCTGGAAGCATTCAGGGCAGTGTAGGCACCTGATACTAGAGATAAAAATCTGTCTGCTGTACCGGGAATATTTAGGGACCCTTGCTGTGACTGGGGCTGTAACTGGGAGGAGGGATTCGGAGATAAAGGGGAAAAAAGGGGAACCGATGGGATGGGGAGAGGCGTGGGAGCCGGTAATGGCTGGGGGTTAGGGGAAAAGGGGCGTCGTTGTTCCGAGAGGATGATGTTAGGACCAACAGAAACAATGAGGGGCTGCACACGGAGGCGGAGGGTGAAAAGGAGAACATCATCAAAACCGCCCTTCTTATAGAGTCATAAACCCCAAGTCAAGCCATCTGTCCATTTAACACTTCGTTTCCCTGCGTTGGTAAATGTGATAATGAGGGGATTACAATTAGGATTGATATCAAATCCTGGTTTGCCTGGATCCAATATCCAGTTCACATCCCCAGGCTGCACAAAATCTGTCTGTCTGGTCCCCACAGTGTGGTGGCTGATCAAAGCCAGGGCTGGGGTCGCCTAGGGCACAAAGATCAACCGGAATGGAAGGAAACCACGTCCATTGGGGCCATTGGGAAGAAGAAACGGAGGTAATGATGGCTTGATTAACTGGATTGATGATCTCCCATCGTTGTTGGACCAGGAGATGAGGACTTGAAGTGGTGACCAGAAGGAAGGTGGAGTAGATGATGTAAACCGCCAGAGAAAACGAGTTCAGGATCTGGGGTCCCATCTGTGATGTCCTCAGGGTTGTGGTTCTGAAAAAGGAAGAAGAAAAAGACTTCTCCCTGGCTTAGGAGGGTTAGTATCAGGGGCAAAAGGTTTAATCAGTCTAGATGGAATCCAAGGGGCATTATTAGCTGCTTTATCAAAAATACAGGCGGAGTTCCTTTCCCCAGATAATGACAGGGTCGGGGCCACACCAGAGGCCCGTGACAGGGTCACGCCAAAGGACTGTGGCCAGATTAGATGAACAAAGAGGGTGTGAGCAAGAAGAGCTGTGTCAAGGAGGGGGATGGGGAATTGACTATGGGAAGGAAAATGATAGTGGTCAGGGATGGAAGGCCTGACTGTAAAGCCCCCATGGGTAGCATGGTCTTATTGACCTCACGTAGGTCCTGTGGAAGTCTCCATTTCCCCGATTTCTTTTTAATAACAAAAATAGGTGTATTCCATGGGGAAGTGGAAGGTTCAAGGTGTCCAAGAGAGAGTTGCTCCTGCACTAGCATTGGGGCAGCTTGAACCTTCTCAGATGTTAGAGGCCACTGGTCAATCCAGACAGGGGAATCGGACTTCCAGGTGATCTTATCAGCCTGGATTGCAGGGAGATCAGTGACCTTTATAAAAAATTTTTTGACCCAAGTCCTCCTTTATCGTTTTGGGCTGGGGGGGATATTGGGTGTAAGATGCCTTGTTCGTTCTTGCCAAGGCCTTTGCCTGGGAGGTACCCAGATTTCAGCATAGTGCCACTATTGCCCTCAGTATCTTGCCAATGGAGGAGCTTAGTACTTTGGAGGGTATCTTGGATCTGACCTATTCCTGACAGGTGGGTGGCTGAGGGTTGAAGGGGCCAGGCTCGGGGCCAATGAGCCTGGGAGATGACAGTAGAGTCTGCCCCTGTGTCCAGCAGCCCTGTGAAGGTTTTTCCTTCGATCTTTAGTTGCAGAGTGGGTCGGGACTCAGTAAGTTGCTGTACCCAATAAATGTTGGAAGAGCCGGGTGAGGAAGGACCTCGTTTTTGGGCTGCGGCGGGAAAATCGCCTATCATGGGGAGGGGGAGGGCCTGAGCTAAGCGTTTACCGGCAGGAATGGTAACCGGAGGGTGTGGAGATTCTATGATAAGTTTTTATCTCCCCCGTGCAGTCGTTATCAACAAGGGTGGGATGCACAACTACACCTTGTAAGGTGGTGAGTGCCCTGCCTATGGCCAAGAAAAACATGCCAGGAGGCGGTGGTCCGAATTTGCCGGTGGGGAGGACTACCGGGCCTTCTTCAGGGGTCAATATTGGGGTGGAGGCGGCACAGAGGTCCAGGCCTGCGCTGCGGGCTGTGGCTCGAGTAAGGGAACTGGGCAGGGGCTCCCGTGGGAGCCCCGCATCCCGTTTCCCGACATTGGGGAAAAGTTCTGAGGTTTGGCTCGGCAATCTCGAGCCCAGTGCCGACCCTTTCGACATTTAGGGCAAACGCTGGGAGGTGGTCTTTGGGTTTGAGCCTGAAGGGGGGTGGGAGTCTGAAATTGCCCTCGGGATAGGACAGATTGCACAACTTTGGACCATTCAGAGGGGAGCATGTGTCCCTCTCCTCCAAGCCCTTCTAGGATGGAGAGTGTAAAAGGGGCATTCAGGCCATAATTTTTAACTGCCGAATGCAGGTCTTTAATGTGCTTAATTTTTAATTTTTTATAAATTGGCCTATGATGGTGAGGGAGGCCTGAAGTATCTGCGGCCCTGGAATTTCCACGGGATCCGCTTTCCTCCTCCCCCTCTTCCTCCTGCTGGGAGTCAGAGGAATCATGTGGGAGGGCAAGTTGGATGGTGGGGGATGGGGGGTTGTAGGGAGGAGGTCTATTCCTCAGAGCGCCATTGTTATGGTAGCGGGCTGTCTCCTCCTCTAGTTAGGCTTGATAAGCCGGATTAAGAGTGCTATCTTGAGGAGGGTCCCTGAATAGGACTGGATAAAGGCGTGGTCTGGGCTTAGAGGGAACAAGGGGCTCCTCAAGGGAGGGATTTTTGATAGGTTCCTCTAAAAGACAGGAGGGACGCTCATTCCCCTGGAGGGGCGAGCTCTGTTCTTTAGTGGAGTTTGGTTCTTCATTTTTTATCATAGATTCTAAGATAGCGTCCTCGGCCAAGCTGAGGAGGTGCGAGACTTGTTGACTCGTGTCGGCTTCTTTAAGAAAGTCACGAATCAAGCCATAGAACCTGAACAGGTCCTTTTTTACTCTGCTGCCTCTCTTCCTAAGACTATGTTTTAGTTCAGTCACGAACACTGTTTCCTTCGAGAGTGTTTTTCCCATCATGCACACGTATTCCTTCCACTTTCCTAGCACACACACACACACACACCTTTTTTAGAAACACTCTTGATTTTTAAATGCCTATGGGGGATGGGACAACTTACCCTACCTCGAGGCGTCTTGCTCAGCCTCTACCCGTTACGTCTTCGCGGCCACGACAGCTGCTCCTCAGTTGTCCGGTAAGCCGTTTTCGCCTTGCCTCGCGTTGGGCGCCACTGTCCGGGTCCAGCCGGACACAACCGAGGGGTCCGGGGAAACGGCAA
>NW_025344012.1:0-2164 GCF_016433145.1 Gracilinanus agilis
CATTCTTTTGACTTTGTTTCTTAATGTCTCAGGGAGTCATTGGTTTCAAATTTCCCAATTCTAATTTTCAAGGCCTGATTTTCTTGAGTAAACATTTCTACCTCATTTTTTAAACATTTATTAATATTCGTTTTTAACATGGTTACATGATTCATGCTCCTACTTTACCCTTCACCCCCCGCATTCCTCCCACCCATGGCCAATGCATATTTCCACTGGTTTTATCATGTGTCATTGATCAAGACCTATTTCCAAATTGTTGATAGTTACATTGGTGTGGTAGTTTTGAGTCCACATCCCCAATCATGTCCACCCCAACCCATGCGTTCAAGCAGTTGTTTTTCTTATATGTTTCCTCTCCTGCAATCCTTCCTCTGAATGTGGGTAGCGTCTTTACCATAAATCCCTCACAACTGTCCTGTGTCATTGTATTGCTGCTGGTACAGAAGTCCATTGCATTCGATTTTACCATAGTATATCAGTCTCTTTGTACGGTGTTCTTCTGGCTCTGCTCCTTTCGCTCTGCATAAGTTCCTGGAGGTCTTTCCAGTTCACATGGAATTCCTCCAGTTTATTATTCCTTTGAACACAATACTATTCCATCACCAGCATATACCACAATTTGTTCAGCCATTCCCCAATTGAAGGACATACCCTCCTTTTCCAGTTCTTTGCCACCACAAAAAGCTCATCTATAAATATTTTCGTACAAGTCTGTTTATCTATGATCTCTTTGGGGTAAAAACCCAACAATGGTATTCCTGGGTCAAAGGACAGGCATTCTTTTATAGCCCTTTGAGCATAGTTCCAAATTGCCATCCAGAATGTTTGGATCAGTTCACAACTCCACCAGCAATGCATCAATGTCCCAGTTTTGCCACATCCCCTCTAACATTCATTACTCTCCCCTTTTTTCATTTTAGCCAATCTGCTAGGTGTGAGGTGATACCTCAGAGTTGTTTTGATTTTCATTTCTCTAATTATTAGAGATTTAGAACACTTTCTCATGTGCTTATTGATACTTTTGATTTCTTTGCCTGGAAATTGCCTATTCATGTCTCTTGCCCATTTATCAATTGAGGAATGGCTCAATTTTTTTATACAAGTGATTTAACTCTTTGTATATTTGAGTAATTAGACCCCTGTCAGAGTTTTTTGTTATAAACATTTTTCCCCAATTTGTTGTTCCCCTTCTGATTTTGACTACATTATTTTTGTTTGTACAAAAGCTTTTTAGTTTAATATAATCAAAACCATTTAATTTACATTTTGTAATTTTCTCTAACTCTTACTTGGTTTTAAAATCTTTCCTTTCCCAGAGATCTAACAAGTATAATATTCTGTGTTCACTTAACTTATTTATAGTTTCCCTCTTTATATTCAAGTCATTCACCCATTCTGAATTTATCTTGGTGTAGTGTGTGAGATGTTGATCTAGACCTAATCTTTCCCATATTGTTTTCCAAATTTCCCAGCAGTTTTTGTCAAATAGTGGATTCATGTCCCAAAAGTTGGGCTCTTTGGGTTTATCATACACTGTCTTGCTGATGTCATTTACCCCAAGTATATTCCACTGATCTTCCCTTCTGTCTCTTAGCCAGTACCATATTGTTTTGATGACTGCTGCTTTATAGTATAGTTTGATATCTGGTACTGCTAGGCCCCCTTCCTTCACATTTTTTTTCATTATTTCCCTTGATATTCTTGATCTTTTATTACTCCAAATGAAATTTGTTATAGTTTTTTCTAATTCAGGAAAGAAGTTTTTTGGCAGTTTGATATGTATGGCACTAAGTAGGTAAATTAATTTGGAAAAAAAGGAAAGAAAAAAAGCAAATTGACAGTATCAAAGATGAAAAGGGAGACCTCAACTCTAATGAAGAGGAAATTAAGGCAATCATTAAAAACTATTTTGCCCAATTATATGGCAATAAATATAACAATTTAGGAGATATGGATGAATATTTACAAAAATATAAACTGCCTAGATTAACAGCAGAAGAAATAGAATACCTAAATAATCCCATATCAGAAAAAGAAATTGAACAAGCCATCAAAGAACTCCCTAAGAAAAAATCACCAGGGCCTGATGGATTCACAAGTGAATTCTATCAGATGTTCAAAGAGCAACTAATCCCAATACTATACAAATTATTTGATATGA
>NW_025344013.1:0-4921 GCF_016433145.1 Gracilinanus agilis
CCATCTTCTGTCTCTCTTCCAGAATTCTCAAAGGGTCTATTATAGCAACATTAATATGTTGTGAGTTTGTCTAAATAGTCATCAAATGGTATTGACCTTACATTTGAAATCATACCTTCATGTAATACTACCATGGTTCATGTTTATTCTCAGGCAACAAATACTCTATAACATGTGCAAAAGAATTTGAAAACCACTGCTTTATATTTTTTTCCCTTGGTGAGTTCATCTACTCTCCTGGGTTTAATTAACATCTCTATGTAAATGATTCCCTATAATAATAATTAAAATTTATGTAGGATTTTTAAGCAATTTTTTTTATCACCACGTAAAACACACTTTCATATTGGCCATTGTTGTAAGAGTAAATTCATATATAACCAAAACCCCAAAATAAAACTATAAACACACTGATATGAAAAACAACTCCAACAGTTCTTCCTTTGGAGTTAAATAGGGTTTTAAGGTTTGCAAAGCATTTTTCTATCAGAACCATATGAAGTTGATATGCAAGTGTTTTTTCCCTAACAGCAGGGTGCTAGTTAGGGTCAGAAACAGGATTTGTATTTCAGACTCTATTGATTCCATGTTTAGCATTCTTTTCCCTATATCATGCTATTGCTTAATTTCTCACTTGAACTACAGACATTTGGGTAATATCTTCAATTTAAATACATCCAAAATTGAATTCATCATCTCTTTGTGTTACATAGTACTTCTTGTATCTGTCACCTCAGAGAGGCATTTGTATATATATATATTTAAGGGATTTTCATACACAGACATAACTTGCTCATCTAGTTTGGCCCATTATTATTTCTGTCTTGGGATGTTATATTAGTCTCTTCTAATTTATTTCTTTGTTCCTCTGCCTGTCAAAATCTTTTTCCTAAGGCACATATGTGACCATTCTCCTTCTCAAACTTTTTTTTTTTTAAAAACCCTTACCTTCTGTCTCAGAGTCAATACTGTGTATTGGCTCCAAGGCAGAAGAGTGGTAAGGGCTGGGCAATGGGGATTAAGTGACTTGCCCAGGGTCACACAGCTGGGAAGTGCCTGAGGTCAGATTTGAACCTAGGACCTCCCATCTCTAGGCCTGACTCTCAATCCACTGAGCTACCCAGCTGCCCCCTCCTTCTCAAATTTTCAATTACCTCTAGGATCTAAAATAAAACTAAATTCCACCTCAGATTTAAGATACTTCACAGGTTAGCCCCAACCCACCTTATTTCTTTTCTTAAAACTTAAATTATTTTGTTGATGCATTCTGTTTTTATATTATGTTACAATATATATTGCATTTCATTATGTTATAACTACATTACATTTCAACACTTCCTTTAGAGTGAACCCTACCTTGTAATAAAGGAAAATAATTGTGCAAAAACATTCAAATTCGTTGACAAGCAATGAATGAGCCTAAAGTTAAGGCTCCTTAATGAAAGAAGATGCTTTAGTTCCTACCAGTTCTCATAATGAAAATAAAGATAGTCTTCTGGGTCTGTCTTTCCATGAGAATTGCTATGAAAACTGGAAAGCATTTTGACAGAAATTAAGTTTAGACCAATATTCTGTAGTATATATCTTCCTACATCATTCTCATTTTCTCTGCATTGGAATCTTGGACTCCGCCTTTGACTACCCCAGACTCTGATGAAGCTTTTGTTTTATTTTGCCCAATCCATGATTCCATCTTATTTCTAGAAGGCTGTTTCTAAACCATTCATTTTCTAGCTTCCCTTATATGTAGATGTAGTTAAATGATAGATGTAATTTTTAACAGTCCTCCAGTGGGCAGTGATTGTCCAGTAGCCCCCCAGTAGCTCACTGCCTTTCAATACAATCTATGCAGTCACTTTGGACAGTGACCCTGGCTCTCCAGCATGAGGGAGAAGGTATATTTTATTATCTATTTTCTGAGTTTATTGGGTTTTCAGTTATTCAATGTGACTTCCTTTTTTAAAAAAACATTTATTAATATTTATTTTTTAGAAAAGTTAACATGGTTACATAATTCATGCTCTTTTCCCTTCACCCCCTGAGGCTCCCCCCCCCCACCATGGCTGATGCTTATTTCCATGGTTTTAACATGTGTCATTGATCAAAACCTATTTCCAAATTGTTGATAGTTGCATTGGTGTGCTAGTTTCGAGTCTACATCCCCAGTCATGTCCGCCTCAAACGATGTGTTCAAGCAGTTGTTTTTCTTCTGTTTCCACTCCTATATTTCTTCCTCTGAATGTGGGTAGTGTTCTTTACCATAAATCCCTCAGAATTGTCCTGGGTCATTACATTGTTGCTAGTACAGAAGTCCATTGCATTCGATTTTACCATAGTATATCAGTCTCTGTGTACAATGTTCATCTGGCTCTGCTTCTTTCCCTCTGCATCAGTTCCTGGAGGTCTTTCCAGTTCACATGGAACTCCTCCAGTTTATTATTCCTTTGAGCACAGTAGTATTCCATCACCAGCATATACCACAATTTGTTCAGCCATTCCCCAATTGGAGGACATACCCTCATTTTCCAGTTTTTTTGCTACCACAAAAAGCACAGCTATAAATATTTTCGTACAAGTTTTTTTATCTATGATCTCTTTGGGGTACAAACCCAACAATGGTATGACTGGATCAAAGGGCAGGCATTCTTTTATAGCCCTTTGAGCATAGTTCCAAACTGCCAGCCAGAATGGTTGGATCAGTTCACAACTACACCAGCAATTCATTAATGTCCCAATTTTGCCACATCCCCTCCAGCATTCATTACTCTCCCCTTCTTTCATTTTAGCCAATCTGCTAGGTATGAGGTGATACCTCAGAGTTGTTTTGATTTCCATTTCTCTAATTATTAGAGATTTAGAACACTTTCTCATGTGCTTATTGATAGTTTTGATTTATCTGAAAATTGCCTGTTCAGGTTCCTTGTCCATTTATCAATTGGGGAATGGCTTGATTTTTTATACAATTGGTTTAGCTCCTTCTATATTTGAGTAATTAGACCCCTGTCAGAGTTTTTTGTTATAAAGATTTTTTCCCAATTTGTTGTTTCCCTTCTGATTTTGGCTACATTGTTTTTGTTTGTACAAAAACTTTTTAGTTTGATATAATCAAAATCATTTATTTTACATTTTGTAATTTTCTCTAAATCTTGCTTGGTTTTAAAAATCTTTCTTTTCTCAGAGATCTGACAAGTAAACTATTCTATGTTCACTTAACTTATTTATAGTTTCCCTCTTTATATTCAAGTCATTCACCCATTCTGAATTTATCTTGGTGTAGGGTGTGAGATGTTGATCTAATCCTAATCTCTCCCATATTGTTTTCCAAATTTCCCAACAGTTTTTGTCAAATAGTGGATTTTTGTCCCAAAAGGTGGGCTCTTTGGGTTTATCATACACTGTCTTGCTGATGTCATTTACCCCAAGTCTATTACACTGATCCTCCCTTCTGTCAATTAGCCAGTATCATATTGTTTTGATGACTGCTGCTTTATAGTACAGCTTAACATCTGGTACTGCTAGGCCCCCTTCCTTCACATTTTTTTCATTATTTCCCTTGATATTCTTGATCTTTTGTTATTCCAGATGAACTTTGTTATAGTTTTTCCTAATTCAGTAAAAAAGTTTTTTGGTAGTTTGATAGATATGGTGCTAAATAGGTAAATTAATTTGGGTAGAATGGTCATTTTTATTATGTTAGCTCCTCCTACCCATGAGCAATCAATGTTTTTCCAATTGTTTAGATCTAGTTCTAATTGTTTGGAAAGTGTTTTGTAGTTGTTTTCGTATGATTCCTGTGTTTGTTTTGGTAGATAGATTCCCAAGTATTTTATATTGTCTAGGGTGATTTTAAATGGTGTTTCTCTTTCTACCTCTTGCTGCTGTGATGTGTTGGAAATATATAGAAATGCTGATGATTCATGTGCATTTATTTTGTATCCTGCAACTTTGCTAAAGTTGTTGATTATTTCTACAAGCTTCTTAGTTGATTCTCTAGGATTTTTTAAGTAGACTATCATATCATCTGCAAAGAGTGATAGCTTAGTCTCCTCATTCCCTATTTTGATACCTTCAATTTCTTTTTCTTCTCTAATTGCTACTGCTAGTGCTTCTAGTACAATGTTAAATAATAGAGATGATAACTTCTCTTCTGATTTCACTCCTGATCTTATAGGAAATGCTTCTAATTTATCCCCATTGCATATGATGCTTGTTGATGGTTTTAGGTATATACTATTTATTGTTTTTAGGAAAAGTCCTTCTATTCCTATACTTTCCAGTGTTTTCAATAGGAATGGATGCTGTATTTTGTCAAAGGCTTTTTCAGCATCTTTTGAGATAATCATGTGATTTTTGTTTGTTAGATTGTTGATATAGTCAATAATGTGGATGGTTTTCCTAATGTTGAACCATCCTTGCATTCCTGGTATAAATCCCACCTGATCATGGTGGATGATCCTCTTGATCACTTGCTGGAGTCTCTTTGCTAGTATTCTATTTAAGATTTTTGCATCTATGTTCATTAGGGAGATTGGTCTATAGTTTTCTTTCTCTGTTTTTGATCTACCTGGTTTTGGAATCAGTACCATATTTGTGTCATAAAAGGAATTTGGTAGTACTCCTTCTTTGCTTATTGTATCAAATAATTTGTGTAGTATTGGGATTAGTTGTTCTTTGAATGTCTGATAGAATTCACTTGTGAATCCATCAGGTCCTGGTGATTTTTTCTTAGGGAGTTCTTTGATAGCTTGTTCAATTTCTTTTTCTGATATGGGATTATTTAGGTATTCTATTTCTTCTGCTATTAATCTAGGCAATTTTTATTTTTGTAAATAGTCATCCATATCTCCTAAATTGTTATATTTATTGCCATATAATTGGGCAAAATAGTTTTTAATGATTGCCTTAATTTCCCCTTCATTAG
>NW_025344014.1:0-3180 GCF_016433145.1 Gracilinanus agilis
TATATATATAGTTGAGTAGGACATGATAGTTGTCTTCAAATATTTGAATGTCTTACATGTGGAAGAGTGACCAGATATTTTTCATGCAGTCTCAGAAAAACCAAAAGCAATGAGTCTAAGCTACATGTAGCTTCTGAGGAATCAGAAACAATGGATCTAAGTTACAAGTAGTATCAAAAGAATTAGGAACAATGGATCTAACTTACAAAGAGAAGAATGTAAATTGAAGTCAGGCAGAAC
This sequence comes from Gracilinanus agilis, assembly GCF_016433145.1. Lineage (NCBI taxonomy): Eukaryota > Metazoa > Chordata > Mammalia > Didelphimorphia > Didelphidae > Gracilinanus > Gracilinanus agilis. The sequence continues at coordinate 241 of NW_025344014.1, forward strand.
ACTTACAAAAAATTGCATTTGTGATAAAATGGCCTGGTTTGTCTTTAGAAATGCTGGGTTCCACCCCTACTCAATGAGATTCTTCAAGCAGAGGCAAGAGGGCAACATTCATGGTATGTTTTAATAAAGATTTCTTTGGTTGATTTTTGGACTAGATAATCACTAACATCCCTTCCAACTCAAATTCTGTGATTTTCTGACTTGACCACTGATTTGTTATTTAGCTTTATTGTTTGGATGGAGATCAAGGTGAAATTGAAGGAATTAGTCTTCTTTGGTGACTTGTTTAGGGTGAGTTTGTAAATCTCATTACTGAAAGGGCTATTATTCATTGTACTGTGTCTTATATGCTTGCTCAGAATTTCTAAGAGATAACAGCACAGGCTTTGAAATAACATCAGTAAAAACAGTCTATTACCCTTAGAACTATCAAATACTAATTTTGCCATATCATGTTAAGGTCCTCTAAACTACAAAAAGCTAGTCTTCCCTCACAATAAAGTCTAACCTATGTTACCTTGACTGTCAAAATCTACTCATACTGAAACATCATAGATTTTTGTTTCTCATTCTTGATTCCCTAGGTCAATATCAGACTGAAATATAGGTAGGGTCCCTTGGTAGTCCCACACTTTAGGAATTTCTTTTTGAGGAATTTTTTCATTAATGTATATCTAGTTTTGCTGAGTCTTCAGATATGAATCTGTCATTTTCTTTTCTGAATCCTGGGAGCCATATTCACCTATTCCCTACAAGCCAAGCAACTCTCCTATATTTGTGATATAAAACCAAAAAGTGACAATGAAAGAAAAGCATTTAATAAGTACTTACTACATGGAACATATAGTTGAAAAAGCCCCACCGAAACAGGGTTTTAAGACAGATTCCAGAATTAAATCTATTCCTGGGGAGCTAAGGCAACAGACAGATTTGGGATTGGTCATGGTAAGTTAGTGAATGGGATCCTGGGAATCAAAGGGTTTGGACCTGCTGTCCTCTGTAACCATGAAGATCCATAATATCAGATGAGCTTCTTCACTGCTAGTAAATGTAATTAGCTCATTGGTCTCTTTCCAGGTCTTGACCTCCTGAGACCATGTGTGAGTGACTTAATCTGCCCCTACACAAGGCTCAGGAGCCACCCACCTGACATTCCTATTTATTAACTTTGCCAGGTTTGACTCCTTATTCTTACATTGTTTTAGTCACAGATCCATCCTTTACAATCTATTTTTCTTTGCTCTCAATTCAAATAATTTTATGTTGGAGGGTATGTCAGGTTAAGACTTAAGACTTCTTGTCTTTGCCCAAATAAACTAAGAGGGTTGGTCCTTGAAGAATCTGGTAGATTGCCTAGATCAACATTGGTGAAGATTTTCAAGTTCACATGCCCAAACTGCCTGTGAAGGCCCCTACCTTCACATTATCCAAGAGAGCAAAAGGAGGAAGTGCTCACTTTGTGCCACTGGACAGAGGGACAGGCCATACAAAAAATGTCCTGAAGTGCTGGGAATAGGGGGAAGAAAGCAGTTCCCCAACCCCTGTGCCAGTTGGGCATGTGTGCTAATACTTTACCAACAAAGGCTTAGATAATACAGATCAGTACCATAGAAGGCCTCAACATGCTTTTCAGAAATACAAGGCTTATCTGTGCCTCAAAGTCTCAATGTAGGAAGAAAAGTCAAAAAAATGAGTAAAGATAAGAAAACATCAACAATAATATTGTGGACCCAGTGTGCTCAAGACACAAACCCAGAAAAAAGGAACTCATGTACAAGTAAAGTCTCAAAGTTTGCCAAATGCTCTAATGGAATTCCTGGAAGAAAGGAAATAAGTTTTAAATGATAATATAAATTAAATTCTAGAGAAAGAATTGGAAGGGGATAAATGGCTTAATATAGAAGGTACAAAACATAAATGACAAACTTAGATTAGAACCAACAGACAGAAAATACTAACAAATATTTTTTAAACATTTATTGATATTCATTTTTAACATGGTTACATGATTCATGCTCCTACTTTCCCCTTCACCCCCTGCACTCCCCCCACCCATGGCTGATGCACATTTCCACTAATTTTGTCATGTGTCCTTGATCAAGACCTATTTCCAAATTGTTGGTAGTTGCATTGGTGTAGTAGTTTCAAGTCCACACCCTCAATCATGTCCACCCCGACCCATGCGTTCAAACAGTTGTTTTTCTTATATGTTTCCTCTCCTGCAGTCTTTCCTCTGAATGTGGGCAGCATTCTTTACCATAGATCCCTCAGAATTGTCCTGGGTCATTGTATTGCTGCTGGTACAGAGGTCCGTTACATTCAATTTTACCATAGTATATCAGTCACTGTGTACAATGTTCTTCTGACTCTGCTCCTTTCGCTCTGCATCAGTTCCCAGAGGTCTCTCCAGTTCGCCTGGAACTTCTCCAGTTCATTATTCCTTTTAGCACAATAATATTCCATCACCCGCATATACCACAGTTTGTTCAGCCATTCCCCAATTGAAGGACATACCCTCCTTTTCCAATTTGTTACCACCACAAAAAGCGCAGCTATGAATATTTTCGTACAAGTCTGTTTATCTATGATCTCTTTGGGGTACAAACCCAGCAATGGTATGGCTGGATCAAAGGGAAGGCATTCTTTTATAGCCCTTTGAGCATGATTCCAAATTGCCAGCCAGAATAGTTGGATCAGTTAAAACTCCACCAGCAATGCATGTCCCAATTTGGCCACATCCCCTCCAACATTCATTACTCTCCCCTTCTTTCATTTTAGCCAATCTGCTAGGTGTGAGGTGACACCTCAGAGTTGTTTTGATTTGCATTTCTCTAATTATTAGAGATTTGGAACACTTTCTCATGTGCTTATTGATACTTTTGATTTCTTTACCTGAAAATTGCCTATTCATGTCTCTTGCCCATTTATCAATTGGGGAAT
>NW_025344015.1:0-1216 GCF_016433145.1 Gracilinanus agilis
ACTGAAACAGTGTTTGGTGAGTCGCCCATTGTCACACATTTTGTTAAGTGTCTGAGGCCAGATTTGAACTCAAGAACTCTTTCTGACTCTGGGATTATAACATGATCCTCTACACCACCTACTTGCTCTATTGAGAGCTCATAATTTGATTATCGACATGGATTTGTTGTCTATCTTTTAAAACATAATCTTGTTTCCTTGGTTATCACTTTTTGTGTTGTGAATGTTTGTTTTTGCTATGTCTGATGGAATTGTTATGACTCCTTTTATAGATTCAACTGATATATAGGTGTTCTTTTCCAGCTCTTAATTTTTTTGAGGGGATGGGGTTTGGATGTCTTCTAATTTTTTTTAGCTGTGTTTCTTATAGGCAACCAGTTTTAGGATTTTCTTTTTCTTTTGAATTCTCTTATTCTTGTTAATCATATTCAATTCTTTAATATATTTCCATGCATAGTGCAAGAGTGAAAATTTTGAGACTGGCCCTAAATTAATAATTTTATTAAATCAAAAGTAGTGGGAGGGAGGATCCGGGTTAAGATGGCGGCAGAGTAAGAAGCAGCTCTTAACCTCTCCTGACTGAAACACACAAAACTCCTCAAGGGGACATAAAAACAAGTCCAGAAGAATGGAGGAACCCCACAAAAGGGCACAGCGTGGAAGGTACGTGGAATCAAGGCATGTCCATGCTATAAAGGGGTGAAACAGCTCTCACTAAATCTCGGGCTGAGTAACCACCCCACCCCCACCCCCAACACACACAACGCCTATAGCTCCAAGGCCAGCTAGGAAGAGGTGGAGCAAGTTTGGGGCACCCATCGAGTCATTGGCAGCTCTGGGGCCTGTTCCTGAGAGCAGCAAGATTTAGGACCCCAATAAGCCAAAAAACGCAGGCGAAATCTGAGCGCAGGAGCAGGACGCTGGGCACAGAGCGCAGGCTGAGAGCACAGGCACAGGTGGAGGCGTGGGTGGAGGCAGACACAGCCAGGAACTAAAGCTCTGAAACCCTGAGTGGGGAACCAGTGCAGACGCATATACGACTGTGGAAGCAGCGCCCTGAGACTTGTAAAGGAACCTCCAGCAGAGGATCAAGAAAGGGAGTCCACCAGGGGGCTTGACTTGGAAAAAACCAGAACTCAGACCACAGGAACCAATAGACCATGAACAGACCCTGAGCACAAGGATAAACCTGAGAAGCTGCTGGGCTAATGATGGC
>NW_025344016.1:0-3985 GCF_016433145.1 Gracilinanus agilis
GAGGAACTATGGAGGAATAATTCCCTCTTTTGTTGGAATTTCTTTTTTTAACAGTTTCCTCTTATTTGAATGCTTAGCATGGCTTTTTATATAAGCCAGCAGTTGCTCCATGTCCTTCTCTATTTTACTCAATCTCTCTGAGTTAGTGTCATTCAGCTTCTCTGGTAGTTTCTTTTTGGAGAGGTAAAGATAAACTATTCCACCTACAATTGATATTATCACAATTACTATCACACCTACATACAGTACAAGACACAGCCCTTGGAAAGTATTATCTGGGACTGTTCTTCCAAAAATAAGACACGAGAGTCAGGGGGGATTGTGTAAATGGAATTAGCTCAAGCCCATTCATAGTCAAAAGTCTACCCATCCTAGGCATAGAAATGATGTAATTCTCACCTTCCCTAGTGGGGAGGGGAGACGAGTTACCCACACGTGACAATGAGTAGCAAATCTAGAACAAGAGACTGCCCTTTGGGCATTCCAAATCAATGTAGAGACTGCCATTTGTCCATTTGAATTAGAGGTGGACCCACAGGAAGTGACGAAGGACACTATCTCTTTAAGTATGTTACTTACTTCCTGTGGAGGCAATTCCCACTTTGAACTTGGTGCTGAAGGATCTCCTGAGACCACAGACAGCTTACACTCTGTATTGTCACATGGGTAAGTTAGGCTGACTTCCTTGGCCTAGCTGGGCCACTTCCAAACTCTGCCTATCTGACTGTTGGGCCTTGTGGCTTACAGCTTCATTTATTTAGCCTTTTAACCTTCTCTCTCCATCCAGGCCTTTGGCCTGAACTAGCCTCTCCCTTTCTATTTATTCCTACTTTTTACCTACCAGATTGTAAATAAACTCCTCAACCCAATGCTGACTTGGGTCTGATTTAATTACGGAATCAACCTGAACTTTGATTCCTGGCAGCCACCCTTTAAATATATATCTAAAAAATACCCTTTATTTTCCCTCTTACAATTTCCAAAGATGATACTGCTGAACATTCCCTTGTTGCTGTGGCCATGGGGCCCAAACAAACCTATTAGTCAGGTGAATGTTGCTCTGTTTGGCACTATACTTTGCAAAGATGCTACTGCTGAATTTAGTGAATTGAATCGATTCTCCTCACACTGCCATGTCTTTGACCACTGAGAGAATCTCCTGTCATCTTTGCCAAAGGGGCTCCCCTCATCCCTGTTCTTCTAGCACATGTTTGCCTTGAACTCACTGGATTTACCTCTGTTAACACTGTCCTCCCGCTCCATGTCTGCCTCCCAGAATCCTCCCTGGAGGCCCATGTCCAATGTCAAAACCTCTTTTGACATTGGACATGTCCCTCAACCTTACCCCTTGTCCATCAGGAAGAATCCTTTCCCTTTGGGTATGAAATCAGAGAGTTAAGTTCTCTCAGTGAAAATGGAGCTGCAAGGGATCATAACCTTGTTTCAAAGGGGAAAAAACTGAGGCTCCAAAAGAGGAAGATCATCATAGTGGGGGGGCTTCCTAGCAGAAAGGGGAAGTGCTCCACAATTGAGTTGGAAACAACCCTTGAGAATGCCATGTTAGAAAACGTCTAGATGAGTCTCTGGGCCATGCTAGATTCCATAATATTTCTCACCTTGCCCTTTGAGTGTCTCCTTTGGGGAAGGCCCTTAAAATGATTGGGTATATGAGCAACCAGACCTGAAATCAAGAATTTCTGGGTTCCAATATGGCTTCAGACAAACTCGCTGGCAAGTGAGTCATAACCCATATCTCTTATTCCTTACCGATATTGTGCCTTAGAACTGCTCTTGATTCTAAAACGGAAGGGAAGGGTTTCCAGAAAAGCAAAGGAAAAAAGAGTTGACTGGCCTATGGCACATGGAGTAGCTGCTAAAAGAAGTTTTTCCCTTCTTCCCTTGGCTGCGAATAAGTTCTGCAGACTCCAAGGATTCCCAGGAGTAGCCACAAGCAGCCATTGATGCTAGAGCGAGAAAAGGAGCCAGCAGCCACAAGTTAGTCTTTGACAAGGTGACAGCAAGCCAAGAGAGAACTGGGAGCTACAGGAAGAGCATAGTTGGACTTTGTCTTGGAGGAACTCTGACTATTTCAAAATGAGTGTCCTGCTGAGTATCCTCCTTAGCACTCATCCAAATGGTTGGAGGAGGGAGCAAGAGGGGAGGTCTGGTGAGAAAGGGGGCCGACTTAGCCTCCACTCAGCTTCTGGTCACTTTTGAACAAAAAGACTCCCCCGATGCCCTGTGCTCTGGGTGCAAGTGGGAGTCAGACACAGGCCCAATGTCACACAGATTGTCAAGTATTCGAATCCAGGAAAACCTTGACACTGTCGAAATTAAATATCCCATCACTCCAAGTATACTTTTTATAAGATTTATTAGGAATCATACGAAGCAGAAGAAAGAAAAGGACAAGCCAGATTTCTCTGCCATTTTGGGGGGAAAAGAGAGAGAGAGGGCTAGTGTTACACAAAGATTTATTTCCAATTGCTGAGAAAGTGACCTGAGAAAGAAAGTGGAATCATGGGATAGAGTCCTATGGTTCACAATTCTAATTCGACAATACTCAATGAAAATGCCAGACTAAACCAAAGAAACCCAAATGCACCCATTGAATCTGAGGATATAAAAACCAGCCCCCAAAGATCAGTTTCAAGGTTTGTTGACCCAAGGAACATGGAACATTGAGCTATGAATTGATCCCTTTCTCTTCCCAAATCTCACGTTCTCCTTCCATTAAATAAGAGGGTTAGAGCTCGGATGGTATGTTCCACAGCAGTAGTCTCATGCTCCCAGGTTGTTCAGTGTTTATATGTGCATAGTTAAAGCCAGAATTCAGCAATCATGTTCCCCATTTAGCCCAACAGAGAGATCTTTACCCAAGTGGAGATGAAACTGAGCAAGAGAAAAGGCCTGAGATAGTCTTGGATGAAATCTAGCCTGCTTCTACTCCATGTGATATACTTCATTCTCTGTAAATTGCATTGGTCACTCACTGCCTTTGTAGCCCCACCTAACCCTCCAAGACAAACAGGAGAGAAGTGGCCAGAATTCATTCATTAGGATCTGGCACTGAAAAAGGAGAGATTATGTGTCTGTTGTTGAAATGCAGCATCAGAGGGTCAGGAATAGGGTTTGAACCTATCTTTACAGCCATAGTAAGAGAGTCAACTTAAGAGGAGACCAGCTCCAAGTGAGAGAGAGCGAGAGAAAAAGAGACCAAACGCAAGAGATTGACAAAGAGTCAGAGACAGAAAGAGAAAGAGAGATGGAGGGAGATATTAGAGATATGGAAATCCATAATTAAAGAAACAGATACATAAAATGAGAAAGATTAAGGAACAGAGAGCTAGAAAGAAATACATAGGAACTGAAAAGAGAGAAAACACAAGGGCAGAGACAGAGAATAAGGCAGAGGTAGATAGAGAATAAGGCAGAGATGGAGAGGTAGTGACAGAATGGAGGAGAATGATGGAGGTGGGAGAGAGTTTAAGAGAGAAACAGAATCAGAGTTACAACTAACAGGTTTTTCTTTCTATCTTGATTAAAGGCCATTATTTTCATAACAATTTTAACAATTTTTTCAGATTGACAGCTGTTTACACTGAGGAATTTCATTTGTTCTCATTTATTATTCCTCAGAGCATATTCGGGGTCACATTATAGAACTAAATAAAAATCTGCTTTGGAATGGGTCAGAATGTAATACTAGGATTTGGATAAGAGATGAGGACAAGACTACTCTTTCCATAAATCGGTTTCTGTCCTGCTTTTTTCAGATGCAACAGTATTCTTTCTGCCCCAAAGATGACAGTGAATGAATGTCTTGATGTGCTAAATGGCAATGAAGTGGTCAAGAAATACTTATTTAGTACCTACTAATGTGTGAGAGCAGAGGCTATGTAATGGGAATATAGAAGCAATAATTCAATACACTCTGGATTCCAGGAGCTTAAATCCTTTTGGTGGAGAAAACTTGAGTGTATGT
>NW_025344017.1:0-2500 GCF_016433145.1 Gracilinanus agilis
TATAATATATCTTGATGATGTATATCAGTGAGCTCAAGGTTAGGAGGTTGGAAATCAGTGGTGGGGAGAAACGTTCTGTTGCTCATTTTTATTATGATATGATTTCACTAAATGTCTTTGCTTCGAACTTGGCCCCTTGGCTAATGAGTCAAAAATATACATATAGTTGAGTGTTTAGAGAAGATTCTGACCAATGAAGTAGCTTGAAACCTGGGGGGCGCTTTATGGTAATTTATGGGTGGAGTGAATGTTACATAGAAGGATACTCTATTGTTCAAGGCTTCTCTGGGGTCACCATTTTGGATGCCCTGCTATCAGAGAAACTTTCCTTCAATAGGACCTCACACAATGCTTTGTTTTATAGCTTTTTCACTCTGAAACTCTCATCGTGTTATGTTGCATGTTATAGCCATTTGTGTTTGTGTCTTATCTCCCTATGAGACTCTAAGCTCCATAAGGGTAGAGATCATTTCTTACCCAAAGTTTGCAAACATTCTAGCACTTAGTACAGTTCTATGCATAAAGGAAGTAGGTAATATTTATTATTTAATGAGGGGAGGGAGGAGGCTGTTAATGCAGATAATGCCAAAATCTAGCACATGAGGCAAAGAAGCAAGACATCTTCATTGAGGGAATATATTTACAATAAAAAAGAAGGTAGTCATGGGGGATGATGGAAACAGGTTGAATTGAGCTTACCACTGGGGCCCCAGAGAGAATGGGGTACTCCAGACTAAAGTAAGGTGGGTTTTTATAGGGTTCTTCTCTAGTTTAGCAGAACAAATGGAACAAAGAGCTGGCACTGATTCATGGGGAATTAATTGATATTCAAACTCCCTCTTAATAGGAAGGGGATTTTACATTATTCCAGATGTTACTGACCGTGTAACTCAAGGGTTTTGAGTTACCCCAGCTTCTCAGTGGGGTGGGGAGGCCATTGGGGTCATGGAGGGAAGGAAGGGAGAGAGTGGGAAAGAGGAAGGGAGGAAGGAAGGACAAAAGAGCCCTTTCTAGTTTTTTTTTCCCAGAATCTAGTATTTAATCTCATGATAATTATTAGGAAAACATGTTTTTTTGAGGGTACACTTAAACTTAAGTACTTTAAAATTGAACCTCTGTTCCCAACACACCACTGAGGTCTTCCTAATAAACCAAAATGTTCCAATGTAATAACTCTAATATTTTCCACAAGAATGCAATTTAATTCAACAACCATTTTTTAAACATCTCTAGTACTAAAGACTAAATACTGGGATAGGAACTTGGGATACAAATGCAAAAACAAAATAGACCCTGACCTCAGGAAGGTTTTGATGGTATATTCAGATAAGCAGATACAAAACATTTGCAAAATAAATGTCAAGTAGTTAACTGGGCAAGATAAAAAAAGACCTCTTATAAAATATGATCCTTCAATTAACCTACCAAAAAGCAGCACAGACCTGGGGGATAAAAGACCAAAGAAAAGAATGTTTGCCCTTAAGAAGCTCATGGTGAGAAGAGACAACAGATACATACAAAACATATCCAAAATGGATATAAAGCAATGGGAGGGAACACTAGCAATGCAGGAGGATTAGGAAAATATCTGAATAGAAGGGGAGGTTTGAGCTGAATCTCAAAGAAAACCCAAAATTCACTTTCTCTTCTTTCACCTTTGTTTCACAGGATGCAATGGCCTTATTCCTACATGTTCATCCTCCAAGAGATAGAGTCCAGATGGAATGGCCTCTATGTCATCCCCCATACTCCGTCAGTTATTGTCAGTCTTTCCCTCCCTATTGGCTCATTATCTATTGTCTCTGCTATCCTGAAAAAAAACCCCACTCACTTGGTACTTCCATTCCAGTCAACTGTCATCCTTTATTCTTCTGCCCTTTGTATCTATATTCTTCAAAAGACCATCTACAATAGAGGCCTCCACAGTCTCTTTCACTCTTTCTTAACCCCTTACAATCTGGCTTCTGACCTTATCATTCATGATTGCTTAGTCTACAAATCCAGTGGCCTTTCATCAACCCTCATTCTCCTCAACCTCTCTGCAGCCTTTGTCATTGCTGATCACTCTCTCCTCTATGATACTCTCTACTCTCCAGATTTCCCAGGACACCTCTCTTTCCTGGTTTTCCTTCTAACTATCTGACCATACTTCTCTGCCTCTCTTGCTGGATCCTCCTACAAATCAAGCCTCTAATAGTGGGGGCCCCTCAGGGTTCTGTCTTGGACCCTCCTCCCTTCTCCCTCTATTGTACTTCACTTAGTGATCTCAAGAGCTCTCATGGATCTCATTTCCATCACTATGCTGGTGATTTTCAAATCTACTTTTCCTTCCCACTTTCTCTGCTGATCTCTAGTTTCACAAATCTAACTATCATTTAGCCATCTCAGACAGGATGGTCAGCAGATATCTTAAACTCAATCTGTTCAGAACTCATTATCTTTCCTCTTAAACTTTCCACCCTAGGAGTCATCCTGGATTCCCCACAATCTCTTATTCCCC
>NW_025344018.1:0-2035 GCF_016433145.1 Gracilinanus agilis
ACTGAAACAGTGTTTGGTGAGTCGCCCATTGTCACACATTTTGTTAAATGTCTGAGGCCAGATTTGAACTCAAGAACTCTTTCTGACTCTGGGATTATAACATGATCCTCTACACCACCTACTTGCTCTATTGAGAGCTCATAATTTGATTATCGACATGGATTTGTTGTCTATCTTTTAAAACATGATCTTGTTTCCTTGGTTATCACTTTTTGTGTTGTGAATGTTTGTTTTTGCTATGTCTGATGGGATTGTTATGACTCCTTTTATAGATTCAACTGATATATAGGTGTTCTTTTCCAGCTCTTAATTTTTTTGAGGGGGTGGGGTTTGGATGTCTTCTAATTTTTTTTAGCTGTGTTTCTTATAGGCAACCAGTTTAAGGATTTTCTTTTTCTTTTGAATTCTCTTATTCTTGTTAATCATATTCAATTCTTTAATATATTTCCATGCATAGTGCAAGAGTGAAAATTTTGAGACTGGCCCTAAATTAATAATTTTATTAAATCAAAAGTAGTGGGAGGGAGGATCCGGGTTAAGATGGCGGCAGAGTAAGAAGCAGCTCTTAACCTCTCCTGACTGAAACACACAAAACTCCTCAAGGGGACATAAAAACAAGTCCAGAAGAATGGAGGAACCCCACAAAAGGGCACAGCATGGAAGGTACGTGGAATCGAGGCATTTCCATGCTATAAAGGGGTGAAACAGCTCTCACTAAATCGTGGGCTGAGCAACCACCCCACCCCCAACCCCTCCACACACAACATCTATAGCGCTGAAGCCAACTAAAAAGAAATAGAGCAAGTTTGGGGCACCCATCGAGTCATTGGCAGCTCTGGGGCCTGTTCCTGAGAGCAGCAAGATTTAGGACCCCAATAAGCCAAAAAACACAGGTGAAATCTGAGCGCAGGAGCAGGACGCTGGGCGCAGAGCACAGGCTAAGAGCACAGGCACAGGTGGAGGCGTGGGTGGAGGCAGACACAACCAGGAACTAAAGCTCTGAAACCCTGAGTGGGGAACCAGTGCAGACAGGTAAACGACTGTGGAAGCAGTGCCCTGAGACTTGTAAAGGAACCTCCAGCAGAGGATCAAGCAAGGGGGTCCACCAGGGGGCTTGACTTGGAAAAAACCAGAACTCAGATCGCAGGAGCCAATAGACCACGCACAGACCCTGAGCGCAAGGATAAACCTGAGAAGCTGCTGGGCTAATGGTGGCTACCCAGTCTCAGGAAGCTAAGAAGAGAAAGAATAACAACAAGAAAAAGAAGTCTTTAACACTCAACAACTTTTACACAGAGAAAATCCAGACAACCGAGCAAACAGAGGAGGAGAACAAACAAGCATCTGGACCCTCCTCAAATAATGAAAACTCCTCACAAGCTATGGAAGAGTTCAAAACTGAGATTTTGAGGAAAATGGAAGAGATCTGGCAAGAAAATAACTGTTAAAAAGGTAGAATCTTGCAATTGGAAAGTGAGGCTCAGAAACCAAATGAACTGATAAGCAAATTTAACACCAGAAATGACCAGATTGAAAAGAAATACCAGAAGATTATGGCTGAAAACCAGAAGATTATGGCCGAAAACTGAAAGATTATAGCCGAAAATCAATCCCTAAAGGCTAGAATTGAGTAAGTAGAAGCTAATGATCTCTCAAGACAACAAGAACAAATAAAACAAAGTCAAAAGACTGAAAAAATAGAAGGAAACATGAAATATCTCAATGAGAGAGTGACAGACCAAGAAAACTGGTCTAGAAGAGACAATTTGAGAATAATTGGTCTTCCAGAAAAACCAGAAATTAATAGAAACCTGGACTCCATACTAACAGAAATAATTCAGAAAAATTGCCCTGAAGTCCTACAACAAGAGGGCAATATAGACATTGAAAGGATTCATAGAACATCTGCGAAATTTGAACATGAAAAGAAAACACCCAGAAATATAACTGCCAAGTTCCAGAGTTTCCAAGCAAAAGAAAAAATCTTACAAGAAGCCAGAAAGAAACAATTCAAATATCAAGGAGCACCAATCAG
>NW_025344019.1:0-4327 GCF_016433145.1 Gracilinanus agilis
CTCTGACAGGGGTCTAATTACTCAAATATACAAGGAGTTAAAGCAATTGTATAAAAAATCAAGCCATTCCCCCAATTGATAAATGGGCAAGAGACATGAATAGGCAATTTTCAGGTAAAGAAATCAAAAGTATCAATAAGCACATGAGAAAGTGTTCCAAATCTCTAATAATTAGAGAAATGCAAATCAAAACAACTCTGAGGTATCGCCTCACACCTAGCAGATTGGCTAAAATGAAAGAAGGGGAGAGTAATGAATGTTGGAGGGGATTTATTAATTTCTCCTTTAATTTTTTGAAGTCTAATTTAGTTTTCATCTGGAGATATTTAGTTTGTTCGCTTTCTATTTTTTTTGCATGCCCAATTCATTGATCTTTGCCCACCGTAATTTATTAATATATGCACTCTAGGATATAAATATTCCCCTTAGTACTGCTTTGGCTGCATCCAACAGATTTTGGTAGGATGCCTCATTGTATTTCTCTTTTATTTACTCTGTTTCTATCTAGGTATCCCCCAAACTGATTAATCTATGACCCTCAGTAGTTGGTTTGATTTATTCCCAAAAAACTGTCTCCAAAAAACCATTATGAATGAACTCCAATGACTAAATTCACTTAAGGGGGTCTGACTGGTGAGGTAAAATCTCAAAACTGATCTGACAGGAAATTTTAGATAAAAACTTTTATTAAACACAGAAGGTATGGTCAAATCCTTTTCTAGATCTTTCCAAGTGAGAGTACCTCCAAAGAAGAATTAGGGATATACTCCTCCTCTATAATTACATAAGGTAGATGATGTCAGATAATCCCACCTTTCTTCAACCATTTCTGGTCAAAAAGCCCTTAATCTCCAACAGGACGTCAAATCATTCTAGTTGTTGTTACTTCAAACTGTTTGTCCTCTGCCTTCTATCTACTAAAATCCTTTTCCTTGAGTTCCTAGTATGTTCCTTAAGGATAGCCTCCCACTTCTCTTAAATCACATCGTATCTCTATCCTTTTCTTATTACATTTCCTCCCTCTGGTCATTTGAGTAGATTTGTTGAAGACACATTTATCATATGATCACTATTAAATATACAAATTCCGCTTATTGTAAACTTATCTTATTACATTTACTAAAATAACAAATAATCATATTCTAAATTTATCTCTGTTTCCTACTCCTATTCACTAACTTTCTCTAGTGATATATAATAGGGGAAAAAGGGAAACAAAGAATTACAATAAACTGTTTTACAGAAGGCAAAACAACATTCAAACATTTTTAAAAAGCCAACAAAAGTAGATAAATTGAAAACATCAAATGCTAAAGAATACAATTTTAGATTTCCAAAACTGAAACATGCAACACACAAAACTTTTATTTTATTTGAATGTTTTTACTTTCCCTTTAGCCCCCCAACACCCTCCCATAGCCGATGCTCATTTCCACTGATTTTAACATGTGTCACCAATCAATACTTATTTCCATATTATTGATAGTTGCATTGGTGTAGTCATTTCGAGTCTGCATCTCCAATCATGTCCACATCAACCCATGTGTTCAAGCAGTTGTTTTTCTTCTGTGTTTCCACTCCTGTAGTTCTTCCTCTGAATGTGGAGAGCATTCTTTTCCATGAATCCCTCAGAATTGTCGTGGGTCATTGCATTACTGCTAGTACAGAAGTCCATTATATTTCATTTTACCACAGTGTATCAGTATCTGTGTACAATGTTCTTTTGGCTCTGCTCCTTTCACTCTGCACCAATTTCTGGAGTTCTTTCCAGTTAACATGGAATTCCTCCAGTTTATTATTCCTTTGAGCACAATAGTATTCCATCACCAACATATACCACAATTTGTTCAGTCATTCCCTAATTGAAGGCCATATCCTTATTTTCCAGTTTTTTGTCACCACAAAAAGCATGGCTATAAATATTTCCCCACAAGTCTTTTTATCTATAATCTCTTTGGGATACAAACCCAGCAATGGTATGGCTGGATCAAAGGGCAGGCAGTCTTTTAGAGCTCTTTGGGCATAGTTCCAAATAAAATGCAAAACTTTTAGAAAAATTGTTGTTACAAAGAATACACTGTCATTATAAAACTAATACAGAAAACCATATTTGTCTAAAATTCTTAAACTAATCAAGCAAATTTACAAAGAAAAACTCATAACAAACAATGTAACTTATGCAATGTGCATTTAAAATTTTAGGTGAACAATTCCAAGCAAAACCTTTTTCTCTATGCCAAAACTTTTTCTAGTACAGAAAACAAAACTGATTACAGATACCTGAAAATAGTTTCCTTTTCTTTAAATCTGTTTTTAAAAATTATAACCATTTACTTAGCTAATTTATAGTCTTTACATATTTCCATCTATATACAAATGATTTCCTACAATTCTATATATATATCTAATAATTTATCTCTTGCAACTTTGTAACTTCTCAATGTAATATATAGAATCTGTACACTATTTACATTTTTAGAATTTTTTTACTATTATATGTATGTTATCTGTAAACAATGGTACAAAGTTTATATACAAAATATGTTACAGATCTATTTGCAAAGTATATTGTTATGTTCAAAAATGATAAAGGCTGATATTAAGAGGAAAAGTAATATTTTAATTACCCTGGCCATGTTGGTAAAATATATAAGACCAAGCACCTGGCTGAAAGCCATTTCAAACTGCCCACCATTTAGCTTCCTCCAACCTGGCTGCCTTGTATGAAAGAGAGAGGGCCCAATGATCCCCAGGAATTTTTATATCATTCTGTTATGTCATCACACTTCCTGTCTGTATTTTACAAGAGGTGTCATGGGAAATGTAGTTTCCAAAGTCCCCTAAATGTCCACAGGAAATTTGTCATATATCTACATATCTTAAAGCTCAAATGAGCCCCAAATAACTCTAAGTGGAACCCCAGAACTTATTTAAATAACACATTTCCCCCGTGAGATCTGGTAAAAAAGACTGGTCTTTTTTAGTGGATCTTCTAAATATAGTCAACTTCTAAATTACAGGAAATTGGGAATAAAAGAAAAGATGATAAAAACTAACCACATTGACAAAAAGTCTATCTGAGGCAGTCCCCTATTGGCATAAGAGTGTACATTCAAAACAAATGCATTCAACTCCTTCAGCTCCCCATAGTTCAAATCAACTGAACCCCAAAGTTCAATTTGGATCTTCATGATCCAGTGAAGGCTCTTCAAGCATCTTCATGGTGTTTTCACCAAACAGGTTCGTTGTCTGGATTCTGGGGAGATGGAAAAATTCTTATCCTGAAATTACTTTAAAAAGAACTTAAACTTTACATTGTAGATTATAAAACATACATTTCCTTCTGAGAATTATACATTATCCCCCTGAAATTACTCCTAAAAGAGTTTAAAAATTTTTTACATTATAGATTTTAATATAGATATTAGGATTATAAAATTTAACACACACTCCCCTGAGGAAAATTGCAAATAACACATTTCTCCCCTGAAGAGGGTACCTCAGTGAGCCAAGGATACATGACTGGGTCACGGGGTTGTATGAAATAAATTGGAAAAAGAAATAATAAAATAATAAAATTCAAATAAAGGAGAAAAAATTAACTTGTGAATGAAATATAAAATGTGCAAAAATATAAAGAAAAATAAACTTTTAACAGGTCCTTGAATCAGGGCTCATTAAAAGTGATTTAAGCAGTTTGCAATTACCCATTCAGGGCCAGGACTACAGAAAATTGCCATTCTATATATGAGGAATAACAGGATTAAATATGTGAGCAAGGGAAATGTCTTTCCCTGGCCTGGCTTGTCTGCACCTTCTCAGGGAATGAGCCATAATGATAGCCAATCTTATGTGCTTTACTAGGAATTTAAGTTAAGGGGAAGTCTGGTCTCTAAAGTGTTAGAAAAACTGCAACCCCTCAATCTTTAGTCTGCATGACCTTATGCTCCTTGGAGCATATCTCCTTGCAGATTCTCAGTCAGTTTCCACAACCTTGCGGATCTTATTAGAACTTCTCCTGGAACCAGACAGAAATTAAATCACAGTCCCATAATATTTACCAATAATTGGCAGGTTACCATAGTTTCAGCCTTTTCAGGTATGCATTAATATTATGGCAAATATATATTTGCATTCAGCTTATATCACTGTAAAATCTAAAAAGGATTAATCATTGATTATATGTACTTTCAGTATAAAATGAGAAAAAAAGAAAAATCAATTGCTCTAATTAAAAAAAATTAAAAGGAAAAGTAATAAGGAAATTTAAAATTCAGGGGAAAAAACACCATGCTCTCAAGGATAAAAAAATGAGAAAAGAACACAT
>NW_025344020.1:0-2875 GCF_016433145.1 Gracilinanus agilis
GAGAGAGAGAGAGAGAGAGAGAGAGAGAGAGAGACTGGCTCTGCTCTTCCCACTCCTATTTCTCCCACCCCTCCCTTCAGGAAATGTTTTCTTACCTTAACTCATCCTGCCTGAGAAACACACCTAACCATAGTCTCCCTCAGTACTACCCGACATGGACAAAAGGGGAGTGACCAACACTGAGGCCTGTCTGGGGAACTTCAACAGTTGAATGCTCTGCTGATAACTATCCCTACCTCCACATCTTTTTTGTTTTTTAATTTAGCTAATAAAGGGGGAATTGAAACATAAGAGCAAAAAGTTCAAGGTTAGCCTCTCCTGTTATCCTCTCTGGTACTTAGGAAATGTGATGGGAGAGAAGAGTAATGGTTTGATTTTCCTTCCATCTTTGCTTATTTTGAGACCCCCAAACCACCTCTCCACCAGCTCTGATAGGCCCTTGGGAAGGAAAATGAGGCTTTTCCCACTCTCCTCAAAGCCAAAGGAGACCAAGCCAGGTACTCAGGGATTCTAGGCTCAAAGATCAGAAACAAGAGAGTAGAATCATTAGGGTCTGGGTCCTGCACAGACAGGAAAAGACACAGGGAATTAGATTCAAGAAAAGGCCATTATATAGCCCTAAGGGACTCAGTCAGGGGTCAAGCTCAGGCCAGCAGAGTAGGAAGAGCAGTCAATAAGGACCATCTCAGCTCAAAGATGCAGACACTGAGCACAAGAGCAGCTGTAGTGAGGAGAAAGTAAGGAAGAAGTTCAAAGATCAGCAAATAAAAGGCCTGAGAACCAGAGGGAAAAGAAAAAGGAACAGGACCCCGCTCCTGGGTTTGTAAAGGTCTTTTCCAGGCAGGGGTGGCTCCAATCTTAAGGTTCATCAAAGCCATTATATAACCAAGAAATGGAGGAGCAAAGCTGAGCTGATCACACATATCCTGCTCCATACCACCCCCCCAAAACACACATACGTATGTGCACACACACAGTTATGAATATGCTCATGTACACACCACTTCTCCAGTACCCACAGGACTGCAAACACTCAGTCCCTTGCAAAAGCACATAATAAAGAGAGTCATTTTAGTGGGGGAAGCTCAGGACTATAGCACTCAGATTCAGATGGTCTCTAGGGAAGGATGGGTCATGAATGGTTGTTTAGGGCTGGGGGAGTCTGGAAGCTGCTACCCATCAGAGGAATGAGAAAAAGGAATTAAGTTCATCATTTGCCCTTCTTGAGAGGTATGGGCATCTGTCCATCTAGGGTAAGCCTCTACCCTCTCCCTGAGATTACTTTCCACCTCATTCAACAAACCAAAGGTCAGAGTTCAGCCCAGCCTAGAACCAATAATCCAGAAACTAGGACTCAGAGTCCAGCCCAACCCTGAGTCCCAGAGCCTTCCAGCCCCACAGAGAGAAAAAGGATTCATTTGAATATCTGATTGCTCTCTTGGGGAAGGAGGCTGAGCTTGCAATCACTGCTCCTACCAACTGTTCCCCCACAGACTATTTTACATGTCCTGAACCTCTATCACCCAAGGACAAAAACAAGACACTAAGAAAGCCTCAGGGAGAGGGCTCTGCTAGGAAGTTTGTTTCCTAGGCTAGTAGGAGATGCTAGAGAGGGATATGCAGAGTCGCTATGGACATAAGAAATGGACCCAGGCTTCTCTCTCTCCCATGCCTCCAACAACTACTTCCTATGGGCCTCTATCCACTTCTAATTTCCCCTGTCTCTAGCCCTCCCTTTATCCTTCACTCATATCTGAACATCCCCAATCCATTCTAACCCCCTGTCCCCTTCCTGCCTCCAGTTTCCCCCAATTCCCTCCTCCATGTCTCTGAACAACTTACCACCCTCAAACTCTCTGCCAGGGAATTCTACCTCATTCCCCCTCTCCATAAGCTCACCTCCTCTAGGAAGCCACCCCTCCAAGTGTACGGTCTTGGTCAAGCTCTCCTGGATGCCTGGATCTCAACCAATCCAAACCTAACTTCTGAATTACTACCTCAGAACCCTAAAGCTGACCTGATCCACCTCCAATACAGAGAATCACTAGATGGAAACATCCTGGGTTGAGTGCTAGTCAGTGCTACTTGTCACTGCCCTCCCCCAGCATCCTCAGTGCATGAAACAAGAGGCTGAAGCTGAGGGAATAGTTCCCATCACATCCATGATCCTCAGGATCTTCCCTGGGATAGAGGTGAAAACTAAGGGATCAATTGTCCTTCAGGGAATGATAGAGCCTGGTGTTAGAAAAGAGACACCCCCAGCCCCCGCCAGAGTCAGAGAAGGGTCCCCAGGGCCCTGCCTCCCCGTCACAGCAAGTAGGTTAGACAGTAGCAAGACCTCCGGGATCTCTCTCCAGCTTTCAATTAGTACAGGGAATAGCGGCCCTTTCAGCACCGTGGACAGCTTCCAGTCTGAAGCAAGGGACACCTTTCAGAGCAGTTTAGGCCTGGGGAACTAACTCGGGGAAAGAGAGCTAGGTTCCCTCCACCATTCAACGCAGGAATCCGTCTTTGTCAGGGCCCTTCCCACAGCCACTAGCCCCTTCCTGCCCTGTGCCCTCTCAGTCATCCACATTCCTTTAACAGCCCAATCTGGCTGTCAACCCACAGAAGACCAAAAGGTATAGACGGAGCGGCTGGAAATCCGGATGCCTAGATGCCCCTGCACGCGTTCCCCACTGCCTTCAGGAACAACTCACCCCCGCTCTTCACTCCTCAGTCCCAAGGGAAAGACAGAAATACTCACCCGGTGACAGGTGTGGGCCTGGGGTATCCTGCCTCGGCTGCCCACACCCAGCTCGGTGGCCCCCTTCGGGAGGGAGCCTTCTCCAGTCTGGGGTGGGGCGGGCAGGGCGGGGCAGGATGGGGCGGGGCG
>NW_025344021.1:0-9793 GCF_016433145.1 Gracilinanus agilis
CACCTAGTCTGGGGGATGGCATGGCACATGGTATCTAAAAGGTTTGCTATCCCTGGCTTAGATTTTTTTTCCCCAGTTGGTGCCTAAAGTCAGAATTAAGAGCCACGGGGAAGGGAGTACAGGGTAGGAAGACAAATTTTTGGATCAACAAACACAGTGAGTGGCTCTGGAAAGCCCAGTGCCAGGTTGGCCTCTGGGGAATGCTACTTCCTTCTGGGATGTTGAGATTTTCTGCCTGCAGGAAGCAGGCTGGTGTGGTTACACGAGTTCTGGATTTGGGGTTGGAGACCCTCGGTTTATATCCTAGTTCAGCCACTCACTGTGTAAGCTTGGGAAAGCCCCTTTAGTTTGCTGGGCCTCATTTCCTCATTTGATTATAATTTGATGATCATCTACTCCAGGCCTCTTGTTTTTACAGAAGAAACCCAGGGTCTTACTCAGGGCCATGTGACAAGTTGGGACTCTAGACTCCCAGTTTCTTGCCATATACTAATGGCAGGGGATTCACACTCCAAACCCCTGAGGTATCCCAGGTCAAAAGGTACTCAAGGAATTCCTTTACTTGCATTCCTGCAGTGTGGACTGAAGGAAGGTGACTTGGAACAACACAAACCCTATACTGAGAGAGACACTCCCTTTGGCCTCTCCCTTTAGCTTTTCCATGAGCACAGCTAGCAGCTCTACAGCTCCCGGTTTCCTTCGGAATGAGGCATAATGCAGCAGCCCATCGACCCGTCTCTGGTCACCCAGTCCCTGTTATCAAAGTGATTTAAGAATCCCCAACTCCACCCCTTTGGGGAGGCAGGATTTTCACTTACCCCCGTCTCCCTCCAGGTCCTGGCCAATTAGCGGAGTCTGTCGTGCTTGAGGGGGCACCTCGCCCAGCCCAGGGCTTTATCTCAAGCTCTCCCACAACACCAATATGATCGAAAAACCTCTGTGCTCATCAGTGTCACGTACTGGATTTGGAGTCAGAGGACCTGGGTTGGAAAATTCACTCAACTTCTGGGAACCTTCCACATGGTGGGCTGGTGAGAAGAGCGGAAGCCGTCTCCATTTTTGCTTCCCATTTCCTCTTTTTGTTCCAATTAAATGCTTTTGCGGGTTCCGTGTGATTTACCTAGTTTTCTGTTAGCTTCACGCCCTAGGGACCAGGGCTGGCAGACAGGTGCCGGGCACTTGTTTTTGAAACCTTTTGGTAACTGCATTTCAACACAAGCCCCCTTTTTCATTCTATGCATTTAACAACCTTCTGAGAGACTGCCAAAGGGGTTGGGAGCACAGGAAGGGTTAAAGACCCTCTGGACCCCGTGATCTCTCGTACAACTGAGATATAACATTCTGATTCTCTGGTGCTGGTGGTGCTCAGTCATGTCACTCTTCATGACTTTATTTAAGGCTTTCTTGGCAAAGATAATGGAGAGGTTTGCCATTTCCTTCCCCAGCTCATTTGACAGATGAGGAAACTGAGGCCAACACAATGAAGTGACTTGCCCAGGGTCACCCAGCTGGTAAGAGGAGCCTCCCTGACTCCAGGCCCAGGGTGTCACCTGGCTGCTCTTTCTCTGTGATTGTCAGCAAATCACCATTGGCCCATTTCGCTCCCTTTCCTGTCTACTGAGCATGGGCCAAAGGAAACCATCAAAGGCCTCTGGTAGCTCTAAAAGCCTTGGAGCCTCGAAGCCTCCGCCCCCAGAGACTGATTGCTAGGAGGTGATCACATCCCAAGGTCTCTTGGGTCTAAGGCCCTGTGATTCCTGAAACCTTGGGCACATGAATGTGTGCCCTTCCTTCTAGGAAGACCTCCTTAGAGCTTGAAGGCCCCCCACATGCCAGCGGGAAGTAGTTCCTGGCGGGCCTGGCCTGATCTTCAAGGAGGGCCTCCTCGTGAAATGAGTACACTGGCTCGAGCGGTCTCTACCCACGGTAGGAACTCTGAAGCCCTCTCAGCGATCTTATTTGACTCTCTCTCCCACCACAGGGAGCAGCTGCTCTCCTTATGCCTGTGGGAGGACGAGGACCCCTGGCTAGTGTCTGAGGTAGGACCGGACCCAGGTCGCTCCGGTCCCCGAGCCCAGCAATCCTCTTCTTCCCCAGCCTTCCCACCTGGAGTTCCCCTTTACTCAACGGGGACTGGGCGCTGCAGCGGGGTCGAGGGCACGTTACCTGTCTGCATCCTGCCGAAGGTCAGGAGACGCCCTTTGGCCTTCCCTCTGCTGCTCGCTAAAGGAGAAACAACACGCAGCTCAGGAAAGCCCTGCCGGCTTCCATGGAGGACCGAAGCCCAAAGAGAGGCGCTGCCCTGCACGGGCTTGCCAAGGGATCTGAGCCCGCCTCCCAATTCCGAGCTCCACAGAACCGCCATCTGCACCCACCCCGCGGGTGTTGGGGGGGGGGGGGAATGGGAAGAGCCGCTCGGCAGGGCCTCGAGAAAGGGAACCGGGGCATCGGAACGCTAGCGGTCCAGCTTCCCGGGCCAAAAGGCAGGCAGAAAAGCCCCGGCTTTCTGCGGCCGGAGCCCTCAGCAGCCGTCTCTCTGGGAAACTAGAGAGCAGAGCCATGGAGCAGGAAGGCGAGGGTGGGGCCAGGCTGGCTGGCCAAGGGCCACGTACCGAGGCCAGGAGGCTCGGGCCGATCGCCTGAGTCCCTTAGCTCCACTACGCACCCGCTGGCTCTCCCCACTCGGCTCTCTTCCTCACACGCTCTCTCAGTAGGCAAGGCGGCGCCCCTTTTCCCGCCTTTTCCCTGGGTCAGAGAGCGCATGCGCCGAACCCCGCCGGCCGGAAGTCCGCGGCGAGCCGAGGTGCGCATGCGTCCCTGGGAGCGGAAGCGGACTCCCCTCCCTCCCTCCTCTAAGTCCCCCGGGCTCCCAAGAGGCGGCGAAGAATCTGGCGTGGAGGAAGTAGCTGTGCTCTCTGTCCTCAGAAATTGAGGCTGCGGCGGCTAGGTGGCGCCATGGTGCACAGAGCACCGGCCCGGGACTCGGTAAGACTGGCCTTCAAATGCAGCCCCAGACACTTCTTAGCTGTGCGACCCTGGGCAGGGGTGTGCCTCAGTTTCCTCCTGTGTAAAAAGAGCTGGAGAAGGGAACGGCCAACTCCTCCAGTATCTCTGCCCAGAAAAACCCGAGCGAGGTTGCAGAGAGGCGATGCAGACGCAGATGCAACTTAAGACCACAGAACGGTTAGAAGTTATGAGTCTGAGCCTCGATCTCCTGGAGAAAAGGGGGTGGCCTGGGAGCCCCTGACATAAGATGGGCAAAAAGATCTGGATGAGGGGAGCCAGGAAATGGTGTATCGCGACCCCCCTCCCCCGCCCCCCCAGTGAGTCCAGGAGGTCGCAGTTGAGAGCTCAACCAATAAGTGTGCATGGGGGGGAGGGGGGAGCGTTTCACATGAAGTGGAAGAGGTGGGTAGATGGGACATGGTAGAGAAGGGGAAGGCTTCGATTTGAGGAAGAGCAGTTTGTGGCCGGAGGTTCAGAATTACTGGCTGGGGGAGGGAGAAGAGGCCAACCCCCGAGGAATGAGTTCAAAGTATCTGTGGCTGGAGACCCCGTCAGGAGGGCAGATGATCCGTGTTCCAAGTCTTCCCTGGAGAACTGACCTCCCACCTCCCAGGAAGTAGGCGCAGTCAAAGGCATAGCCGAGGTGGCTGTGGGAAGTCACTTTAGTCCAGGGAAGAGCACTGGAGAAAGCCAGGGAGGGAAAGAGGGGATTCTGTGCTGGATCCTGCCCTTGCCTGCTGCAGGACTTCCTGAGACAGGCCCAGGGAGGGTGAATTAACTCACTGTGTCAGTGTATATGGTTAGGGTCGAATATCCTGGTGCCACAGCCAAGTAAATCTCCCTTTTGTTCATTGCTCCATGCCCTCCATGAGTCTCCCTCAGTGCCCATATGGAGCTCTGGCCCAAACACCTGAACGAACATCTCTCTAGCGGGAGAGCCAGACCTCTGCTGCCTCTAGTCCACCCTGAGGTTTGTCAGGGCCACTAATGGACTGGAGAGAGGGCACAGAGACGAGGTACAGGAAGATGCAGGTCAGAGAACGGGAGGAACCAAGGGCAGAGGTGACATATAGATGAAGAACCAACTTTTAAAGTCAGACTGGCAGGAGAGGTCCTCCAGGAGGAGAAGATAGTCAGCCCGCCAGGAGCCTTAGCTGCCCCCCTCCCCCAATCCCATCACTTTCTATTTCCTTTCTCTTCCTGGCTTTCCTGTGTATACGGCATATTCCATTTGCTGGACTGGCTAGCCTGGGTACTTCCATGCCAAAATGGGGGACGCTTGACCCCTCCCAGCTGGTGTGAATTCTATGACATCCCTCATACTCCTTGGTCCGGTGTGGGGAGCAGGAAGGGGCCTGGGACAAAGTTATTTTTAAAGCCTTTTACTATTTCTGCACATGTTGAAGACAGTGCCGCAAGGTGGCCCAAAGAAGGGCCCTTGTCAAAGGCTGGGCAGACTCAGGAGTGAGAGGAGGTGGGCCATGAGGCCAAGAGGCTGTGCCTGGCCGGGCCCAAGGGGAAAAAGGCAGGTGACACCTCTGTGATTCACACACACACACACACACACACACACACACACACACACACACACGCATGCTGACCACTGAGACTGTCCAGCCAAATAGCATGTGGAGAGATCAGCCTGGCCTAGCCATCAGGATTCTCCTAGCTAACTCCAGAGCCACAGCCTCATAACAAGCCACAAAAAACCTTGATCCCCCAGATAAGACTTGCCCCCCCCCAACACACACACACACACACACACACACACACACACACACACTCTCAAAGTCACTGATAAATGGAACCTCCACCCTAGACCAACTCTTTTAGACCTCCCCAGAGACAAGCCCCTCATGGCACCTATGCCTTCAGGCAGCAATCATAAATAGGGTCCTCTAAACCCTGGTCAAGGAATTGGGCCCTTCTGTCTGCCCAGGATCCATCCCATTCCCCCCAAGACAAGCCAGGGAAGGGCTCTCTGGAGCCACCACCTTCTCATTCTCCAGGATGGCAGTCAGGTGAAAGCAAGGGTGGGGACTTTTAGTGGAGCCTCAAAGGCCATTCTCCAGGGCAGAGTCGGTCCTGGTGGGCCCATAGCGGGCTGGGCCAGGAGCAGTTGAGTACTTTGGAGGGTATCGGATGAAGAGTCGATCTTCCTCCCTCTTCACCCAGCGCAGAAGCTTGGTCACAGCATGGATGGCACCTGATTTTGTCACCAGGGGGTTAAAGCAGGCGTAAAGCTCAAATTTGGGTGTCACCTGAGAGGAGAGATCAGGAATGAGAAGGGTACCTGCCGATGCCTTCACTCATGGATGCCCTTCCTGGGCCTGCAGAACAAAGGACTGGCAGCCTCAGCCTTCTCTGAGATGCCCCTTAACTGACTGACTACAGGACCACATACTCAGTTCTTATCCCAGCTCCTTGACACTTCTGAAGTATGGGAGCCTTCCCTGCCCTGGCCTCGGGTCCCTTCCAGCTCCAAATTTACCATCATATTAGCATCCTATGCCTGCTCTGGCTGGGTTCCCTGGATGCAAAGCTGGCCTCTGGAATATTTCCTCCCCTTCCAGCTCCCTCTCTTCAAAGACCCTCCTTCCACCTAGAGGCATCATCATTTCCCACACGACTCTTCTTATTAGCTAGAAGTCTTGGGAAAGTTACTTGGGAGATCCCTTCCCCTCTCTACGTTTGGCTCAGGAAAATGAGGGAAGTGGGATCCAGGTGCTATTGAGGGTCTGAGCTCTCCCCAGTTGTTGGGCATGACGTCTGGGAGCTTTCAATGTTTCTTGGAAATGACTAGTATTAGAAAGTGGTAGAATGACCCAACCATTCTGGAAGGCAGTTTGAAACTCTGCCCAAAGGGCATTAAAAGACTGCCTGCCCTTTGGTCAAGCCATAGCACTGCTGGGCTTGTACCCCAAAGAGATCAGAGGGAAAAATGTTTGTAAAAAATATTCATAGCCGCACTCTTCGTGGTAGCAAAAAAATTGGAAAATGAGGGGCTGCCCTTCGATGGGGGAATGGCTGAACAGCTGGGGTGTATGATGGTGATGGAACACTACTGTGCTATATATAAAGAGTGATGAATCACTTGATTTCTATATTAACTGGATCTCCATGAACTGATGCGCAGTGAAATGAGCAGAACCAGAACATTGTACACAGAAACTGAAACATTGTGGGATGATCAAATGTGATAAGACTTTGCTACTAGCAGCCATGCAATGACCCAGGACAATCCCGAGGACCTTATGAGAAAGATCACTATCCACATCTAGAGAATGAACTGTGGGAGCAGAAACGCAGAAGAGAAACATGATTCATCACTTGGTTATGTGGGCGTATGATTTGGGGGTTGGGCTTTAAAAGACTGCTCTGTTACCGACACATGTATAGCTCCGGGAGGGGGGAGGGAGACCACAAGAAATGACCAAGTAACCATGGAAAAATATTCTAAAAAAACAAATAAACAAAATAATGTGAAAAATGTTTAAATAAATAAATTCTTGTTTTTTTAAAGTAGTGGAATGGCAGCTTGCTCACTAGATACACTTTCAGCTCTATGCCCCCTCCTGGATTATTGGCTCACCCTTTCTAGTGCCCTGAGTGACAGGCACGGAATAGCCTGCTGAATGCCTTGATGACCTTCCATACTACCCTCAAAGGGCACAGGCTTGCTCTATCCCTCTCCCTCCTGTCCCCAGGGCAGTCTTTGAATTCGTGTGAGGAGCCCTGGATGGATCCCATCAGTGCTTGAAGCTGACTAAGTTTCAATGTTGTAAACTGCAGAAATTCAGAGGAGGAGGAAAACCTCTTTTTTTAACATTTTCTGTCTTTTGCAAACTTGTTCTGAAATCTGTCAGGTAAAGCCACTCGCTCACCCAAGCAAGCAGGGTCTCCTTCTCAGCCACGTGATAGATGAGCCGAAGGGGCCTGGATGGAGCATGCAGACGCCCATGGAGGCGATAGTAGAGGTCAAAGAGCCTCTGGCGCTCCTCCTCACTGGCATATGGGCCCTCCATTTCTGGGCTGGTGGGGGATGAGGTTAGAAGGGATAGTCAAAAGGGATCCTTCTCCCCTTTTTCTTCCCCCTCCAGGAAGCCCTCCCACCATTGAGGACCCAGCAGTCAGTCACCTGGTGAACTGTGGCAGCTGGCGATAGTTGTCAGGGACATCGAATGGCTTGTAGAGGAAGTGCCGAAGGTCAGGGGCACCAACTGCACTGACACCGTAGGAGGGCAACCCTACCCCGCCAGCAGCCAGAACTCGGGAGGCCCCCAGGGCCTGCAGGCCTTCTTCAACTATCCGCTTACAACCAGCCAGGGCGTGGAAGGCCTCACGATCAGTGGAGAGGAGCACGAGGCAGAGAGCATGGTTGGTACTGTCACCTAGGTAGCTGACATAAGCATAGAAGAAGCCATCCGGGTTGAAGCGGGGCAGGCAAACTGGGGCCCACACCTCACCAGCCCGGAAGGCAGAAGATGCCCCCACCAAGTTCAGGAGCAGATGGAGGTCGGCTGGGTCAAGGCGGCAATCTTCCAGGACCGCCCTCTCTTGTGCCGCGGTGACCAGGTGTCGGCCAGCAGCCAAGATGGAGAAGGCTAGGCTGGGAGCTGTGGCCCGCTGCAGGAGGGCACCTAGGCTATCCCGGAATGGGGCAGGCAGGGGCAGGCAACGCACTGCACCCAGCAGGAAACCTGGCTCCCGCTCAGCCCCATCCAGTAGGCTATCGAGGATCCGCTCGGAACCAGCCAGCAGCCTCCGCAAATCATAGCTCCTCTGGCGCTCAAACACTCTTGCCACACCTGCCCGAGTTAGCACACTCACAATCTGGGAGTGCACTCCCAGGAGCTCCCGCCGAAGCTGTGCTGCTGACTGTGGGGTCCGGGATACTGCTACTAAAACTAGCGGGCCCTGCTGCAAGAAGACCAGTGTTCGATCATCTGTCACGGTGGAAGGAGAGACAAACGAAGGAGATGAGGGTGTTGGACCCTCACCAGGCCAAACATCTAAGTCCCTTCATATTCCCCCCACCCCCGAAATTTACCCTGCACCAGTTATTGACATTCAAACCCCAAAGGGAAAAAATTGGAGTGGCTGTCAGTGACCCCCTGTGTGACCAAGGGCAAATTCCTTCTTCTCACTGGGGCTATTGTTGCCTTACAAAAAACGGAGTGATCTTGAAGCCTCCTTCCAACTCTGATCTGCTGTGAGCTGGCGGGCCTCATGGTGCTTAGGAGTTTAGACCCTGCTATAAGTTGAGTCTCTTATGGAAATGGAATTTTGGGGTAACTTTAGGAGACAGCCAAGCCCTGGATTGCAGGCCAGGGGCCTTGGATTCAAATCTGCCCCCAATTCAGCTGCCTCCTATTCATACTTCTCAGGGCCTTTTTCATCTGTCAAATGAGGGGCTTGGCCTCAAGGGCCAGTGTGAAAGGAAAAGGTAAGAGCAGAGGACTTTTTATGAAGCCCATGACTCTGGATGAGACCACCTTGGGTCTCTCTGGGCTTTGCTAAGAAGAAAGCGTAGGACTTGGCCTAGGCACCAGGTGATGCAAAAGCTTCATTCCGGCAAGGAGACTGCTTTTGCCCAAAGATGCTGAATCAACGAGGTTGTGGCACATGACTGACAACAACATGTGTGTTGTATGTATATGTGAGTGTTCATGGAACTGACTGACCCTCAGGGAAAACAGGATAAGGAGATCCTTACCGGAGTAGATAGAACGGATGGCATTGTCCCCACTTTGAATGAATGAGACCAGGGCCATCATCACACCCATGGTAGCAGACAGGGCCTCTTCATTGCCATATCGGGAATAGATGGGCTTTCCAGCCTCACTCAGCACGAACACATGCTTTCTCCTGCTGCGCCAGCCTTCAGCCGTCACATCTTCCTCATCTCGAGATCCAGGAACAGACAGCTCCCCTCTTTGGCCACTGTTGGGCATTTTACCTTGCTTTCCTGAGTCCTTGCTTCCTTTGTCAGACTTTTTCTCCGAGGAGGCCTGGTCTGAAAGCTCCTGCCCCTCTGAGATCAAAGGTCTTCTGTGAGTCCCCATAACCATCCTGGCCACATACCATGGGTATATATAACGTCCCCCCTCCCCCCCCCACCCCCAAGAAGTTTCTCTGGCTCTGTGGCAGGTTCCATTAGGCTAGGCCAGTAGCCCTCTCTGGCTAAGCGTTTTGGGAGTGGCATCCAGGCCTCTCAGCCAAAGCTTAGTGCCCCCACCCCTTCCTAGGCCCCAGCCAATTGGGGGAAGGGGGAAGGGGGAAGGCTCACCTAGGTGGGTGGGGCCAACCTTCTGGGGCCCAGCCAGTGCCCCCTGAACCTCCACCTCTTCCTCTTCTTCCTCCTCCCCCTCCTCCTCCTCCTCCTCCTCCGCGCCAGGGGATTCACAAGGCTCCCTGTCACTGGCAGCCCCCAAAGAGGCCGAATCGCCACCGCAAAAACCTCCTCCGCCACGGGCCTCCATCTCGGAAGCTCTGGGTTTGGACAGATCAAGGCTTTCAGCGCTGGGAAGCTTCTCCTGTCGCAGCCTCCGGTCTGTCTGAGGACCCCCGCCCCGGGACCCTAGGAAGGAAAACGGGGAAAAGCGAGGCCACTCTCGTCCCGGCCCCGCCTGCCGTCATCCCCACCCCCTAAGCCAGACTATCCTCGGGACTCACCCTGGGGCCTTGGGGTCGCAGCTCAGGAGAGGAGGGTAGGAACAGCTCGCCGGGATCGGGCCGGGGCCGGGGCCGGGGCCGGAGCCGAGGCCGAGGGCGGGGCCGGGGATGA
>NW_025344022.1:0-6447 GCF_016433145.1 Gracilinanus agilis
AGCCAGCCGGCAGCCATCATCCACTGTGGCACATCTGGAGACCTCTGGCTTTCCTTCCCACCCCCACCCCCACCTCCCTTCCAGGCGGGTCCTGGAAGCTGCCCGACAGGCCAACCTGACAGGCCACTTCCTGTGGGTTGGCTCAGACAGCTGGGGGGCCAAGACCTCACCCATTCTGAATGTCGAGGATGTGGCTGTGGGTGCCATCACCATCCTTCCTAAGCGGGCTTCCATTGACGGTGAGTAAAAGGAGATTCGCCAAGAGAGGGAGGCTTGGATGTGAACATGGTGGCTGAGACCAGAACACAGACGGGGCTCTTTGGGGGGTGCAGTTGGAAGGGGCGGCTCCGAGGGATGGGAAAGTGCCTTCCTTTAGCAGCTCCCTTCCAAACGGGAAGTTCAGCCCCTGCAGCACATCACTTGGAGTCAGAAAGGCTAAGAAGGCAGCCCTCGAGTGGGAAGCATTTTCAGTACCAGCTTAATCGAAGGCAGAGTGTGTGGCCAGGCGGGAGGTTTTGCCTCTCCTCGTGCCCTAGCCAGAGAGGCACTGCAGCCTGGACACCTTCTCTGCCTCGGATCTGGGGTTCTTGGCCACCTTTTCTCCTGCCAACTAGGATTCGACCAGTACTTCACCACCCGCTCTCTGGAGAACAACCGAAGGAACATTTGGTTTGCCGAGTTCTGGGAGGACAATTTTAACTGCAAGCTGACGACGAGCACGGCGGGCCTGGGTGCCCAGTCCGACGAAGCTCCCCGGAAGTGCACAGGTGAAGAGAAGAGGGCCAGGCCCGGGGGGGGGGGCGGCGGGGGCGGCGGGTGCTGGCCACAAAGCCCCCCGTCAGTCACTGGGTCGGTCGCTCTTCTCTTGGGGACAGGCGAAGAGAGGATTGGGCGAGACTCGGCCTACAAGCAGGAGGGCAAGGTGCAGTTTGTGATCGATGCGGTCTATGCCATCGCCCACGCCCTCCACAGCATGCACCAAGCTTTGTGTCCGGGCCACACTGGGCTTTGTCCTGCCATGAGCCCCACCAATGGACGCATGCTCCTGCAGTATATCCGAGCTGTTCACTTCAATGGTAAGCAGAGCCCCGGAGGCGTGCAGATTGGCCCAGAATGCCAAGAAAGGATGAAAGCTTCACAGACCCCGAACCTTTGGGGAAGAGAGCCCAGCAAACAGCTAGCTAGTCAGCAGCTTGGGCTCGAAGGCCTTGCCTCCTCTGTGCCTCAGTTTGCTCTTTTGTGAACCGAGAGACTTGGTGCAGATAGAATGTCATGCACGCTCCCCTTCCGCCATTGCTCGGAAGACCAAAGGGGTCCTTTTAGCCAAGCTGGGCCCTCTCCTCAGGAGGTACCCCTAGTCCAGTCGGTCTCCCCATTGGCAGAAGCTGTAGTGAGAGGCCTTTCCCGCTTACCGTATTAGCCCCGATACAGTGTGATCCCAAGTATTTATTCAGAAGGGTAACTCGGAAAGCAGGCAAGTGCTCGGCTTTGGGGAGAAGCCGTTTGATCAACACGGTCCACGGCATTTTCTCTACCTGGCGTCAAATAAGTGGCGGGTAAATGTTCCGAAATGACCAAGACAAGAGCCTCGGCGGAAGAGCTGCCACAACCTAAAACACTGGCGTTTGCTCTGTTGCCACCGCAACACACTGTGTGTGTGTGTGTGTGTGTGTGTGTGCGCGCGCGCACGCGCGCGTGTGTCGATCCCCGCAAGACAGCAGGGACGTGAGGTTGTGACAGTGTAGCCAAAATCTCTTTTCGGAGCCCCCCTCGAGACACTCCCAGAACATTGGAACAAGGTTGCATGGGAGCACGAATTCTCAATTCACTTACGATGGAGTGGTTAGAAAGAGATGTGCTACAAGATACAGCTTGGGCTTTCAAAGCTGGAAGGTACACACTCTATTCGGGCTAATTCGGTATTCAGTTTATTTATTTATTTATTTATAGGCCCTTCACTTCGGTGTATTGGCTCCTAGGTGGAAGAGTGGTCAGGGCGGGCAATGGGGGTCAAGTGACTTGCCCAGGGTCACCCAGCTGGGAAGTGGCTGAGGCCGGGTTTGAACCCAGGACCTCCCGTCTCCAGGCCTGGCTCTCACTCCACTGAGCTACCCAGCCGCCCCTATTTAGTTTATTTAAGGTAGCTCCCGACGGTGGGACTCAAGACAACTCCTGCAAAAAGAAAATAGTCAGCGTTGCGATCGCTTCACAAGTGTTATCTCATTGGGTCCTCCCAGCAACCCTGTTTGACAGCTGAGGAAACTGAGGCAGCCAGAAGTAAAGAAGGGATTCGCTAGTGTGTGTCTGAGGGTCCTGGGCTCTGTGCAATGGGCCATACCCAGTCATTTTTATTAAGGCTTTCTATGTGCTAGCTCATCTGATTCTCTGAAGGACCCTGGCACGGCTCCCGAGCCTTTCGCTTAAGCTTTGTAGTACCTCAGGGCAGGGAGCCAGCGTTAGGCTAACCTCCTCCCCGTGCAGGCAGTGCCGGGACCCCCGTGATGTTCAACGAGAATGGGGATGCTCCTGGGCGCTACGACATCTTCCAGTATCAAGTGACAAACGGCAGCGGCAGTTACCGCGCTGTGGGCCAGTGGACTGAATCCCTGAAGCTCAGCGTGAGTGGGGGCTGTGTCTGGGGGGTGGGGGGGCCGCGGGGATCCCCGGAACGTCTCTCCTTGCTCACAGGGGCTAGTTTTGGAGACATCAAAGGCTCTCCGGGAACAAGGCTGACTCCGAGTCGGGCCCAGGCAGGTGTGGGGCTTTCCTCCCCCAAACCTGTTTTCAAGGCTTAACAGAGCCGAAGGTGGCACGGGGTGGGAATGGGAGTGTGGGCTGATAGCTAAAAAGAGAAGCAAGAAAAGGAGCCCCAGCCCAGCGAAGCAGCAGCTTGGGAAAGTGCAGAATCAGCTGGGCTCGCTCCATGGCTAGACTTCAGGAGTTCCAGGAACCTGGATACAAAAACCTCAGTGGCCTCTAACTATAATTGGGCATTTCCTTCAATTACTGAAAGAGATCATTGTGGGAAGGGGTCCAGGATCCCTGCAGAAGGTTCAGGAACTGTTCTAGGGGATTCCCTGAAGCGTCTGCCCTCAGGTACAAGACCTGGAGTGGTCGGGCAGTCCCTTGTTGCCCCCAGCTTCCCTGTGCAGCCTCCCATGTGGGCCCGGGGAGCGCAAGAAGATGGTGAAAGGCGTCCCTTGCTGTTGGCACTGCGAACCTTGCGATGGCTACCGCTACCAGGTGGATGAATTCACATGCGAGGCCTGCCCGCTGGGAGCCAGGCCGACACTGAATCATACTGCCTGTCGCCCCACACCTGTCATCCGCCTCGACTGGGCCTCCCCCTGGGCCATCCTGCCTCTCCTGCTGGCCGTGGCAGGCATCATAGCCACTGCCACCGTGCTGGCCACCTTTATACGGCACCACAATACCCCCATTGTCCGGGCCTCAGGCAGAGAGCTCAGCTACATCCTCCTCACAGGCATCTTCCTCATTTATGCCATCACCTTCCTCATGGTGGCCGAGCCAGGATCCGCCATCTGTGCTGCCCGCCGCCTTCTCCTCGGCCTGGGCACTGCCCTGAGCTACTCTGCCCTGCTCACCAAGACCAACCGCATCTACCGCATCTTCGAGCGTGGCAAGAGGTCTGTCACTCCGCCACCCTTCATCAGCCCCACCTCCCAGCTCGTCATCACCTTCAGCCTCACTTCCGTGCAGGTTGGTTGGCCGTTTTCCAGCAAGACAAAGAAACCAAGAAGGTCTCCCTTCCAAAACGATTAAGGCGCTAGGAAGTAAAGCAGGCTGCCAGCCCCTGAATCAGTGAATACTTTTCTTTTTAAAGTAGGAAATGCAACACATACTCCAAACCGCCTTTTGGGTTTTCAGGTTATAGGTGTGGTGGCCTGGCTGGGTTTCCAGCCACCCCACAGCGTCATTGATTATGAAGAGCAGCGCACGCCAGACCCAGAGCAAGCGCGGGGCGTCCTGAAGTGTGACATGTCCGACCTCTCTCTCATTGGCTGCCTCGGCTACAGCCTGCTCCTGATGGTAACCTGCACCGTCTACGCCATTAAAGCTCGAGGAGTTCCCGAGACGTTCAACGAGGCCAAGCCCATCGGCTTCACCATGTACACCACCTGCATCGTGTGGCTGGCTTTTGTCCCCATTTTTTTTGGCACAGCCCAGTCTGCTGAGAAGGCGAGCACCCCACTGACCGAGCCCCCCCTCCCGTCACTTACACACCGGAAGAGCTAGCTGCCAGTTAATTTCATCATGCATTCATGCTCCTTTGTGTTCATTTGTGGATTTTTTTTTAATTCATTCATCCTCTTCCTGCCCCCACCCCCATAGGCCTTTTCCTGCCTCCGGCTCCTTAAGCAGGCCAGCCTTTCCAACCCGTAAAATGCCTGCCAGCCAGCCATATCCATCCATCCATCCCTCCCTCCCTCTATCCTTCAAGACCCGCTGAAGTTTCAACATTTTCAAGAAGGTCTCCCCAGCTGGATGACAGTCAAGCCAGGGTATGGGGTGGGGGAGGGGGGAGGGATGGGCTAGTCCAGACTAAGCCAACACCCCTTGCCTTTGGATCAGATCTACATCCAGACTACAACACTGACTGTGTCGATGAGTCTCAGTGCCTCTGTCTCCCTGGGGATGCTCTACGTGCCCAAGGTGTACATCATCATCTTCCATCCGGAGCAGAACGTTCAGAAGCGGAAGCGCAGCTTCAAAGCGACCTCCACCCTGGTGGCTGCCAGTGAGGAGGGCGGCACTACCAAGTAGCTGGAGAAGGGCTGCTTGGAGGAAGAAGGTCAGGGCCCAGAAGGTGGGCTTCCCAAAGCTGCCCCTTCTGGAGTGTGGTCCAGGGGCTGTGGCTGTGGGGCTGAGAGGAAACAAGGTAGACTTCCTGGAGAAGGAAAGGACAGCAGAGAAAGTGGAAGAAGTTTGTCTGGGAGCCAGGGGGAGGGCCTTAGGGCAGGACTGGGATCCCCTGGTGATTACTGGCAGCCTTCTTTGTTTAAGGTAGAGTCAGACAGATTTGGGATCTCTGCAGCCTTCATTCACAGTGGGGGAAGATCAAAGAGCTGTGGCCTTTACTGGGGGGTGGGGGGAGGTCTCAGACCGGAGAGCTTGATCTCAGTTTTCTGCACTTCCCCCAGCACCATGCAGCATCTCCATTAGTCCTAGGAAGGCATCAAGCCTGTGGGAACAGAGGCAGATGCTCAGGGCCCCAACCCTCCCTCCCCCTCCCACGTGACCTTGAGCCCCGCTACCTTCCCCTTTCCCTTCAGGTGCTGGGATCCAGGCTTCAGATTGTCACCTCTGGGCATGCTGTGTCTCTTGACCCTGGAGCATCAGCACCTGCTCCTGCTGCTGGCCACTGTTCTCCAGGCGTTCTCTCTGGGCCTGGGCTCTAGCCACTAACTCTCGCCTGCGCTTTTCCTGTGAGGACAGAGTCAAGGCCATGCTCCCAGTTCCCTCCCAGGCGCCCCAACCCCCCTTCCTTGACCAGCCTGCTCTCACCTGCTCTTGCCTTCGCCAGGCTTGGGCCACACTCCTCCGCTCCTCCAGGGCCTGCCCTTTGGTCTGGATCTGCTGCAGAGTGCTTCTCAATAAAAGCTGCTTCCTCTGGCCAGACTCCAGTTGCATGAGGGCCCGCAGCAGGGCGGCCTCCACGGCCTCCGTCTGCTTTAGGTACTCGGCCTTCAGGTCTTTCCACAGTTGCTGGGCTGCGCTGACTTCTGCCCCTGGCCCGGGGAAGAGGGCCCTTTGAGCTGAGCTCCCGAGGGCCTCGGTGCTTGGGGGCTGGCCGGCCTGCCTGCCTGCCTCCCTCCCTCCCTCCCAGGCCAGCCCTGCCCTGGCCTGCCCAGCCCTGCCCTGCCCTGGGAATTCTCTCCGGCCCTCACGCACGGATCGCCTCTTCGGGGTTCCCAGCCCCGTCCATGTGCTCCAGGAAGCTCTGGAGGGCATCCACCACCTGCAGCTGGCCCCACAGCAGCTTCTCCTTCTTCCTCGAGTCCTGGGGGGAGACGGGAAGCGGAAGGCGGGCCCTGCCTCAAAGGGGGCGAGGCGGGGGTGTCCCTGGGGAGAGGGACTGGGGATCTCCAGGCGCTCACCTTCAAGAACTCTGCCAGCAGAGCAGGTGAGACGTCCTCCTGAACGCCGGGAGCCTCTAACGCGGCGGCAGCTGAAGCCAGAGCCCTGGGTGGGGGAGCAAAGAAGAGCTAGAAGGGTGCTCGCCTGAGATGGAAAAAGAGCTCCCGGCCCCCTACTGCCCCGCTCTCTGGCCCTCAAGCGCCCTCCTACACCGTAACCCCCGCCACCGCCACTTACTCAGCTGCAGCCGCCGCTCGGGCGATCACTTCGGCTGCCATAGCTTGGAAAACGCCGCCGTTCCCGCCGAGCGCTGATAGGTCAACTTTGAATTTGCCCAGGCCCTAGGCC
>NW_025344023.1:0-2564 GCF_016433145.1 Gracilinanus agilis
ATACTGCCTTCCTGAGATTAATAACAAAAATGATAGTATTCAACAAAGGAAAGTCATTTCAGGTTTTCCTGTAAAAAGCACCAAAATATCTGACTTGCAAATACTGCAAACAACAGAAATACAAGAAATATAAAGAAATATAATTGAAGAAAGAAGTCATGTTTAGTTGTTATCTTTAAAAATAGAAAGAGGGGGCAGCTGGGTATCTCAGTGGGTTGAGAGCCAGGTCTAGAGACAGGAGGTCCTAGGTTCAAATCCAGCCTCAGACACTTCCCAGTTGTGTGACCCTGGGCAAGTCACTTGACCCCCAATGCCACCCTTACCACTCTTCCACCTAGGAGCCAATACACAAAAGTTAAGGGTTTAAAAAAAATAAAAAGAGAAAGAGAAAATTTTACTTATGGTACAAAAAACCTAAAACAGATGCAAATCAAGGAAATAAGAATGTAAGAACAACTTAAGAAATAAAACTGAAGGTGGAAAAGCAGAAAAACCAAGGACTAAACTCCACATCTTCTCTTCAGGTATATTATATACATAAATTGAAGAATGAGGGTGAGAACAATTTCAATAAAAAGCAATAAAGAGGGGACTTCCCGTTAAGATGGAGGCAGTGTAAGGAAGCAGCTGCTGGATCTCTCCTGACCGAAGCATACAGGACTCCTCAAGGGGAAATAAAAACGAGTCCAGAGAAACAAAGGAACCCCACAACAGGGTGCAGCATGGAAGGTACGCAGAATCAGGGCATTTCCACACTATAAAGGGGTGAAACAGCTCTCACTAAAACACAAGAGGAAGAAGCCCCTCCCCTACCCCCACACTGCACACCTCACACAATGCCAACGCACAAGTGTGAAAACAGGACTGGGGCAACCAGATAATCACTGGCAGCCCCGGGGCTTGTACCTGTGCGCTGCAAGACGAAGGACCCCAAGTGGCTGGGGGCACGCAGGGACTTTCCCCTAGGGTCCACGTGGGTGAAGGCACCGCCTCTGGCCAGTACAAAGGCCTCTAAAACATGGCCTTTCCCAAGCGCTGAAGGCATCGCCTCAGGTGCGAATAAAGATCTCCAGCCCAAGGACTTTCACTACCTTCTGCAGGCGGAAGGGGGGGGGGAGGGGGGTGTCCAATTCACTTGGACCTCCAGTGAGGACCCTTTGCAGACCCAGCCCAGCAGTGGAAGCAGCCCCAAAGACTGCTGAAGGAACCTCGGGCAGAGGGGCAGACCGGGAACTACCAGGAGGCCTGACCCCGAGGACAAGGAGACCGGAGCCCCCGGAGCTTGCAAGGCGCAGGCAGACCCTGAGTGCAAAGACAAAGCTGAAAAGGGGCGGGGCCAACAATGGCCAGCAATAAGGATGTCCAGAAGAAAAAGACTATCAAGAGAAACTCTGGAACACTGGACAACTTCTACACAGAGAAAATCCAGACAACAGAGGAGGGAAAACAAAAATCCAAACCTCCCCCCAAAAATGAAAGCTGGTCACAAGCTATGGAAGAGTTTAAAAATGAAATGCTGAGGAAGATGGAAGAAATCTGGCAAGAAAATAACAGTTTAAAAGGCAGAATTTCGCAATTGGAAAGTGAGACAAGACAACTGAAGACCAAAAATGACCAGATTGAAAAGGAAAACCAAAAAATTAAAGCCGAAAACCAAAACATTAAAGCCGAAAACCAGTCCTTAAAGGCCAGAATCAAACATTTAGAAAACAATGATCTCTCAAGACAACAAGAACAAATAAAACAAAGTCAAAAGACTGATAAAATAGAAGGAAACATGAAATACCTCAATGAGAGAGTGACAGACCAAGAAAACCCGTCTAGAAGAGACAACTTGAGAATCATTGGTATTCCAGAAAAGGCAGAGATTAATAGAAACTTGGACTCCATACTTAAAGAAATTATTCAGCAAAATTGCCCTGAAGTTCTACAACAAGAGGGCAATATAGACATTGAAAGGATCCATAGAACACCCTCTATACTGGACCCAGAAAAGTCAACACCCAGAAATATAATAGCGAAATTGAAGAGCTATCAAGTTAAAGAAAAAATCTTACAAGAAGCCAGAAAGAGACAATTCAAATATCAAGGAGCACCAATAAGGATCACACGGGATCTGGCAGCCTCAATGCTAAAAGACCGCAAGGCTTGGAATACAATATTCAGAAAGGCAAGAGAGCTGGGCCTTCAGCCACGAATCAACTACCCAGCGAAACTAACCATATACTTCCAGGGGAAAGTATGGGCATTCAACAAAATTGAAGAATTCCAAGGTTTTGCACAAAAGAGACCGGGACTAAATGGAAAGTTTGACACTCAACCACAAATATCAAGAGAAAGATGAAAAGGTAAATAAGAAACAGAGGGAAAAGAAAGAAAACTCATAGTCTTTTAAGCTTGACTCTTTAAGGGCATAAATAAGATCTAATTATCTGTTTTACTAGGTGGAGAAATGCTATGTATAATTCTCTGTAGTGAACTCTATACACTATTATAATATTCACTATTATAGCAACCAGAAGAATAATTCATAGGGAGAGGACAGGGTACTAAATGGTCTAAGA
>NW_025344024.1:0-2470 GCF_016433145.1 Gracilinanus agilis
AGGAGGGAAGAGATGAATACTTGTGTTTGGGATGCCTCCAAGCCAGAGGGTTAGAAATGCCCACCAGGCACTTGGGAGTGTGAGTTGGGGATTTGAGAGAGGGTCACTTCCTGTCTAGAGGGCAAACACAGGGGATCGGATCCAGACAAAAGAGACCAAGAAGGAGCCATAAGACAGGTAGGAGGAGACCCAGGAACAAGCAGTTCCCAGCCCAGAGACAACTCAACAGGATCAAAGGAGGGCTGCAGAGAAGTCAAGGATCTGAGGCTCGAGAAGAGGCCTCAGCTGGGTCTGGCGACTGGAGACAGGGACGTTTCAGCTGGACGATGAGGTCAGAAAACAGACAGCGGGGGATTTTGAAGAGAACGAAACAAGAGGAAGTGGGGGGGGGGCGGGGCCTGCAGAGGTGGCTTTCTCAAGAAATTGAGCCACAAACTGGAGGCCAGAGGCCGGTGGCACCAGGAAATAAATAGAAGAGACACGGGCACACTTATAGGCAATAAGGAAGGAGGTGACAGACACGGAGGGATTACAGACTCGAGACGGAGGATGAGGGCAGACTTAATCCCATGAGGAAAGAAAAGAATGGGATCCAGGGTGGCCATCCAGAGGTGGGGCTTGGCAAGGAGGGCAGGGCCACCTCTGTGCCAGACTGGGGAGAAAGAAAGGATCATGGGAGATGATGTCACTGAAATGTGAAATGCGCAAAAACGTGGCAGGATCCTCACTGAGAGAGGCGGAGGAGGGAAGCGCAGGGGGAAGCTTACGAAGGGACCAAAAAGGCTGGGAAGAATCTCTGGGGCAAGTGGGGAAGCACACCGAGAAGAGAAATAGGAAGGGCTGCCTTGCTGTAGTCTAGGAGGGCCCAGTTGAGGTTACATCATATACATCTGTGGTGCACTCGATTTCACGATTTCCTACAGCTCGGGAAGAGAGCCGAAGGCCGTGTGGCGGACGTCGCCCAAGGCTGGGAATAAGGGGGGACGGGATGCTCTGGAGGAGAGAGGGGAGCGTAGACCCGAGAGACGAAGGGGAAAGAAGGACGCCCTGCGCAAGAACGGGGTCAAAAGTAAAGTCTGACGCGTTCCACTTGGAACACAGTGAGAGGGCGTCTTCACTATGTCCACTTGGAGATGTCCAAAAGGCCTGGAGCTCAGCAGGGAGACCAAGGCTGGGGAGACCCTCCTCAGAGATGGTGTGTTAAGAAGAAAAGAGAAACTAGGACAGAGCCTTGGGGAGGCAGAAATCCAGAGAGGAGTCTCCTGAGGATGAGGCTAGGGAGGCCAGAGGACAACTGAGGGACAATAACCAGGAGTGGCAGGAGGCTGGTGACACTCCAGTCTTTCTCAGGGGACTGATTTCTCTCCAGATCCAGACTACATGTGAACTGCCCAAGTGACTGGCCCAAAGTCAACATATGGCCAAGCCCTCCTGTTTGCTGCTCCCGCCAAGGACATCAATGACATCGCCACGTGCCTGGAATACCTTCACCTCCGCCTCATACAGATCCTTTCTTCTTTCAAGGATCAGCTCAAGTACTACCGCTGGAATGAGGACTCCCTCCCACTTGCCAGAGCCTTCCCTGGAGATGACCTTGTGGTTGACAGAAACAGCAGGGTGCCAAGGGAACTCGGCGAGTGGGGGAAGGGACTACATGAGGTCGAGGGTGGCCAAGGAAGGGAGGTGCCAATTAGGAGTCTATTCTGTTCACAGGAGACTGTCTGCCTGGCTTACCTTGTGTTGCCTGACTCGCCTGGGAGCTGGCTGAGGGTCTGCGCTGAGACAGGAAGACCCCCGGTGCCATGGGCGTGGTGCCACGGTTCACCTGGGCCATGCCAAAAACACTGGGCCTGGCGGTGTACTCGTGGTC
Source organism: Gracilinanus agilis (assembly GCF_016433145.1). Taxonomy (NCBI): domain Eukaryota; kingdom Metazoa; phylum Chordata; class Mammalia; order Didelphimorphia; family Didelphidae; genus Gracilinanus; species Gracilinanus agilis. The sequence continues at coordinate 1,871 of NW_025344024.1, forward strand.
GGCCAGACTGCCAGCAAAGGGTTCCTGCTTGGGCTCGGTGGGTGGTGGGGGGCTGAGTGGTACAACTACGGGTGGGGGCACTGGCACAGGGGCAGCTGTGCCAGGGCCACTATCTTGAGAGGGCGTCTGCTCAACTTCCTTCGCCATTGGCTTCTTCTTGAAATATTTCCTCTTCTGGGCCCTTTGTTGCTCCTGAAACAAACAAATGAAAAAACCAACTGGGGGAGGAAGAGAGGGGGAACGTTTTGGAGAAAGCAGGAGCAGGGCAGTGGGCTCTGGTCTGCTGTTCTAAGTTAAGGACAGCATTTCTAAACTGGAGATCGGCCCCGCCTTACTGCCGGAACCTCCCCCCAAATGAAGGGACCCTCTCGTGTGCCATGTGAGCACCCGCTTTTCAAAGATACGACTTCCTTGAAAAAATGTCAAAGAAGATCCCGTGTCGGCTGGCTGGCACACAGAGTAGAATCTAGCTCGGGCCCCAGATGGGTACACGGCTCCAAGTTTAAAGAGGCCAATGGCTTCCAGAGCCTGCCTCTGGCTCCCTCTCTGGGAGGCCCTAAACTTTCCCCCACCTCTACCCAAACACACAGCAGCCTCCCT
>NW_025344025.1:0-2378 GCF_016433145.1 Gracilinanus agilis
TCTCAGAGTTGTTCCTTCAGGCAGTTGTCTAAGCTAGCTTTCCCCGGGCCCCTTGGAACCTGAGCAAGAGCACAGTATGTCACATTGTGACCTCTTGGCCCTGCACGGACGCGCCGGCTATAATCCCTTCCATCCAGCTCCTGAAGGGCATGAATTTGCCATCATCACTTTGTCTGCGCTCCGTCTGTGCAGCGTTTCTTCAGCGGTGCCGTTGCTGGCTCCTGGGAAGCAGCAGCTCCCAGCGCCGGCTCTGAATTATCGAGAAATTCCTAGCTACTACGGATTGGGCAGGGCAGCAGTGGGCTGCCGTGGCTCCGGTGGCTCCGGTTCCGAAGCCTCGGCCCCTGCTTCCCCAGGGCAGCAGTCTTCGTCTTGGCCTCCCCCGGTTAACTGCAGCTCCGGTGTCTTCCCAGGGGTCTCCACGTGGAATGTCCAGGCCCACTGAGGGTATTGCTAGTCATCCCCAGTCTCAGGTAAACATTGATCCTGACACCCTGGATGAGGAACCTGCTCTGTTCCAGTGTGCCTTACCTCGAGACAGCAGCCAAGCAGCGCGAGAGGCTTCGTCTGACCGCAGAAGCTGGAAACTGCAGGCTTCCAGAAGGAGCCCCCTTTCCTGATTCCAGCCTCAAGCTAGAGGAAGACATCAGCACACAGCCCGGTCTCATGTTCTGGTCCCAAGCACCCTTTCGTTCTGGTCCAAGGTTCCAAGTTCAGTTCTGGTCAGATATTTTCGCCTCCCCCGTTCCCTGCCTTTCCCCTGTGCCTTTGAGGCCATCCCACAAGTGCCATCAAAGAGTTTTGCTTCACTGGCCACAGCTCCAGTTTGGACACAGCCCCCATTGCCCCGGGAGCTTCCCCCTGCTCACTGGGCACGCCACACAGTCCAGGTCATCCCAAGGAGATGATGTTCCCAACCAGTTTCCCAGCCTCTAGCTCGGTCTGCCAGGCAGTTAGATGGGTCTGCGGGGCTTCCAGGGCAGGAAGGACTAAGGAGTCAAGGTGACTCTTCACATTGATTTGGGGTTTTGTGCACTTTTTCAAAAAAGACAAATGGCCTTGGTGCTCATCCTGGGGCTTTGAGTGAATCAGAGAAGTTCGGGGCTCCGTATGTCTGTGGGTGTGTGTCGTGTCCTGTTCATGAGTGCTGGGCGCCCTCTTTATCTACAGGGACTAGAGGATCACTCAAGGGGTTCCCCAGAAATGCTTACATTTCGTGCACACTGTTAGGGTCCAAAAGACCACACTTGAAATATGAGAAACATTAGGCCATCCTTCCCCTGGGTCCTTCCCTCCCAGCCCCGGAGGGATGCCGCTCAATCCAAAGATTGACCTGCACTCATACCCGGAGGGCACTTGGGGGTTGGGGGGGGGGGGACAGGTGGCTGCCTTCTCTAGCTTCCGGAATGACGGGGTCCCTTGGGCACAGACATCCTGACCCTGAAGTCCTTTGACTGGTCCTACGTAGAAGGTTCCCTGGCTGCTAGGATTCTGGTGGCTGAATTGGCAGCCCGTTGTGTGAGTGGCATCTGGAGGCAGCTTTGTTCTTTCTCGGGTCCCACCTGGGCCTCATTTTGGGAAGGCTCCAGTCTCTCCAGGAAGGGGCCGGCCCCCACCCCCAGTCTTTGGGTGCTTGCTCGCCTGCCGCTTCTGGCCATTTGTGAAGTGTTGCCAAGTCATTTCTCGGAGTTGGGCCGCTCAGTTCCCTTTGCAGGTGGTGTTTGTTGACTAGACACCTTTGGGGCTTGGGGGATATTCGTGAATGTGCTTCTCCTGCCCCCCCCCCTCCCCGTTCGCTGTCTGAGCCCCGAACCCTCTCGCTGCGCCAGAAGCTGCCCATTGTCCTCCGTAACGTCAACGGCCTCTGGCCCGGAGGACCAAGAGCAGCCTTCCTCGTTGGGAAGACTTGGACTATGTGCTTTAATAAACGTTTATTCTTTTAGGGAAAAAAAAAAAGCAATCTCCAGTGTTGGTGTCTCTTTCTCTAGGGCGCGCCACCGAAACACCCTCAGTCAAGGGTCGCCTCCTGCTGGGGGCTGACCTAGGACCGGGGCCGCCACCGCCCCGCCCCCAGAGCGCAAGGGGGCTCGGGGCCGAGATGCGCCTGCGCCACCAGTGTACTGGGGGATGGGGATGGAGATTGATCCTTCCGCCACGCCCCTTATGGCGCAGGCTGGAGCCGCTTGCGCCTCGCTCAACATGGCGCTTCCCAGCATCCTCCACGCGGGCCACCCTTCCCTAGGTCTTTCAGTCGGTCTCTCTCGAACTTCCAGAGATTTTGAATAAAGTTTGCAGCGTGCCACGCGCAGTCAGGCCTTCAATCGGCTGGTCCCTGGGAAGAAGTAGCCACCGCGCGGGGGGAGGGGGCGGTGGAAAGG
>NW_025344026.1:0-3210 GCF_016433145.1 Gracilinanus agilis
TCACTGCTCTCCTTGGTGTCCAGTAATCAACGGACCCCAATAGTCTCAGTGTGTTGCTTTTTAAGCAGTCCTCACATTCCAGAATAGGGTCCTTAGAGTTCTGTGCATGTGCCAGGCCTTCTCTTTGCAAAGTCTTTGCACCATACTTTTGCAAAACTCCTACTTGTATCTTTTTCTTTCAAGTGCCATGCCTATCAAACTATCAAAAATTTTTTCATAGGATTAGAAAAAATTATAGCAAAGTTCATCTGGAAGAATCAGAGATCAAGAATATCAGAAGAACTAATAAAAATGTGAAGGATGGTGGTATAGCAGTACTAGAACTTAACTATACTATAAAGCAGTGATCATGGTATTGGCTAAGAGATAGAAGGGTGGATCAATGGAATAGACTTGGGGTAAATGAATTCAGCAAGCTAGTGTTCGATAAACCCCCAAATTCCAACTTTTGAAACAAGAACCCACTATTTGACAAAAACTGCTGGGAAAATTGGAAAACAGTATGGGAAAAATTTGGTTCAGATCAACATCTTATACCCTATACCAAAATAAATTCAAAAATGGGTAAATGACTTACATATAAAGAGGGAAATTGATTTTGTCATGCATACAGTTTTTTATTTGTTTTTTACTCAAAGATTTTATTTTATTATACAAAGATGTGTAGGGGTGTAGGGAGAAATGGGAATGCTACGGTTAGCAATGAATGCTCATTCTGATTGTTATGAACATTCCAAAGGTACCTCCACTCTGCATCATGGTTTTGCCAATTCTGCCCATCAGGGCATGGACTTCTCAAATTCTAGCTTCAGGCTTAAAGCCTTTGGTCTATAAGCTTGATCTTGTCAGTCACACAGTGGATTCCCCTGTCCGCCTTGAGCTTTTGGTCTACCAGTTCCTCCAAACTGTGATCTATATCCTTGCCACAGACCCAGGCTGGTACTCCTAGCTTCTCTCTGGGCTCACACACAGATCAGAATACTTAGTCACAGACTGCTTGGGTTTGGAATTATGGACTTTACTATAGGTTTAGAATTTCAAGGGGTGTGGGTTGTTTGGGTTTCTATTTACCCAGGCAGGATCTCAGGGTCTGGATGTTGGCTTGAGATTAGTTTCTGAACCTAGAACAGCAGATATGGGTGGAAGAGGGTTTGGCTTGCTCCTCACTCCTTGCTATCGCCTCCTCCTGACTGTGCTCCCCTCTTATCTTGGTGCCCCAGATGTTCTCTGCCTACCTTTTAGGTTTTTTTCATCTTGAAAGTTTTTTTTCTCTGTCTCTTTTTGGTTCTTTTATTCCTGCATTCGTTTTGTGGTATTATTTTCAGATTGGCTGGAGAGGATTCTCATGGTGACTGACCTTCTCTGCTCTACTCTGTCATCTTGGCCTGTTCCTGCATTCATTATTTTTAAAGAGAATTCTCTTTAAGAAAAAAATGTATCAAAACAAACATATTAACCGTTATTATTTTTATTTCCCTATTTATAGCTCTCCATTTTGATAATGAAACACGTTTTCTTAACTCTTCTCCATTAAAATATAATCTTCTTTAATGTAAAGATTGTTTTATCTTTGTAGCTATATCTCTAAAAGTATATGTCTAGCGTATGTAGTCATTTTTTAATTTTGTCTGACTCTTTGAGTTCTCATTTGGGGTTTTCTTGACAAAGATACTAGAATAGCTTGCTGGATTTCCTTGTCCAGATAATTTTACAGATGAAGGAACTGAGTCGAAGAACATTAAATGACTTGCCCAGGTCACACAGCTATTAAGTGTCCAAAGGTAGATTTGAACTCAGAAAGATAAGTCTTTATCACCCTGGGTCCATTCTATCCAATGTGCTACCTAACTGCCCATACCTAACATATAGTAGATGCTTAATAAATGCTTGCTGATTAATCCTCCAAGGTCAAGCAGTCATAAGAAACTATTCATTTTCCTTTTATCATTCTTAAAAATTACTTTATTATAGCTGAATATTTTGTTTTCTTGACTTCGCTTACTTTGTAATGCATCAGTTCATTTTTTTCACATTTTTCTCTGTATTGTTCAGAACTGTCAATTCTTATAATTTACTACTATTCTGTTATATACATATATCACAATTTGTCCAGTGATGGGCAACCTACGGCCTGCGGGCCAGATGAGGCCTCCTGAAATGTTCTGTCCTGCCCTGCGACATTATTCCTAATCTGACAAATATAATTAGTAGGATACAATACAATGAAACTTCAAAAGAGTTTCCTTAGCAACAGACTGACAAATGAACATTGCCTTTCTCTTGGCCCCCTCTTTGAAAAGTTTGCCCATCACTGGTTAGCCAATCCTCAATTGATGGGTTACCTAATTTGTTTCTGGGTGTTTTTTTTTAACATTTATTAATAATCATTTTTAACATGGTTACATGATTCATGCTCCTACTTTCCCCTTCACCCCCCGCACTCCCCCCATCCATGGCCAACTCACATTTCCACTGGTTTTGTGATGTGTCCTTGATCAAGACCTATTTCCAAATTGTTGGTGGTTGCATTGGTGTGGTAGTTTCGAGTCCACATCCCCAATCATGTCCACCCCGACCCATACGTTCAAGCAGTTGCTTTTCTTATATGTTTCCTCTCCTGCAGTCCTTCCTCTGAATGTGGGTAGCATCTTTACCAAAAATCCCTCAGAGCTGTCCTAGGTCACTGTATTGCTGCTGGTACAGAGGTCCATTACATTCAATTTTACCACAGTATATCAGTCTCTGTGTACAATGTTCTTCTGGCTCTGTTCCTTTCGTTCTGCATCTGTTCCCGGAGGTCTCTCCAGTTTATTATTCCTTTTAGCGCAATAGTTTTCCATTACCCGCATATACCACAGTTTGTTCAGCCATTGCCCAATTGAAGGACATACCCTCCTTTTCCAGTTTGTTGCCACCACAAAAAGCGCAGCTATAGGTCCGGGTTAAGATGGCAGCAGAGTAAGAAGCAGCTCTTAACCTCTCCTGACCAAAACACACAAAACTCCTCAAGGGGACATAAAAACAAGTCCAGACGAAGGGAGGAACCCCCACAACAGGGCACAGCGTGGAAGGTATGTGGAATCGAGGCATTTCCATGCTATAAAGGGGTGAAACAGCCCTCACGAAATCACGGGCTGAGCAACCACCCCACCCCCACCCCCTCCACACTCATCTATAGCTCCGAAGCCAGCTAAAAAGAAATAGAGCAAG
>NW_025344027.1:0-2825 GCF_016433145.1 Gracilinanus agilis
CCCTGCGGGGGCCCCCCCGCTCACCCACGCAGTAGAGCTGCTGCGGATGGGGTCGGTAGCCCGTATAGCACTGGCAGGAGTAGCCGGAGGGCCCCGACACGCACTCTCCGTGGCCGCACAGGTTGCGGTTCAGCCGGCACTCGTCGGTTTCTGGGAGGAGAGAGAGCGGCGCCCTGAGCAGCCCCGGGTCCCAGGCGTCCCTGTCCCTGACTGCTCCGGGAGAGCCTCTCCTAGCCTACCACCGCCCGTCTGGGTATCAGTCCGAGGCAGAAGAGTGGGAAGGGCTGGGCAGTGCGGCCAAGTGACCTAACCAGGGTCACACAGCCAGGCAGCGTCGGAGGCCAGATTGGAACCAGAACCTCCGTCTCTAGACCTGGGTCTCTACGCACTGAGCCACCCAGCTGCCTCTAGCCTCTGACCCCCGGAAGGTCCAGCTACTTGCCGGTAGCCACGCTCACTGGTCCTGGCTGGCAGCGCTCTGGGAGGGCCCTACAGGTTCTTTTCTGTCTCTGAAGCCCCAGACCCGGCCCTGGGGAGGGGCCCAGGAGGCGCCCAGGCAGGAGCGGGACCCTGGAAGCCGGTGCCTGCCTTACCTGTGACCTGGGTGGGAGCGATTTCCACTGCGCTCCTGGAAGGAAGCAGATCAGGCGGGATTCTGCGCACAGCTGGTGGGGTGGGCCGGGAATGCAGCTCTGGAAGAGAGGGCAGCCTGGGGCTGAGCTTCCTCTGACTCCTTCCTCCAGGACCTCAGGCTGCCCCTGCCCCCCTCTCCCAGCAGCCCCCCTCTCCCAGCAGCCCCCCTCTCCCAGCAGCCCCCCACCAGCATAGTCCCTGGCTGGCTCTCCCTTTCCCTGGTTCACCTGGGTACAGGCGCACTGGCGGCTGCGTGGTGACTGAGAATTGGCCCTGTTGGGCTGGGGGCTCCTCGGAATCCATCTGAGGGAGGGGGTGGGGAGAAGGGGCAGGAGATCAGGCTGGTGGGCCCCATTCCTCCCTCTCCCAAGTGGCTAACTTGTCCCCTGTCTGCTCTGCTCTCCCCTCTGGCCTCTCCGTAGCGGGGCAGTGGGCAGGCCCTGGCCTGGATACTCACCGAGTCTGTGGTCACCCCTGGAAGAGAAAAAGCCAGAATTTAGAGGCCAGCCATAGGAGAGGCACAAGCCCAGGTGGATTCGAGGTTTAGGCAATAGTTAAGGTCCTGGGCTATGGGGGGGCCCCTGATTAGTATCTTGGTGGATGGGTGGAGGTGGCCGGGGCCCAGGGCACTCACTGGGGGAGACGAGTGCCTGGGCCGGTCAAGAAGGCCCGGAAAGGGGAGACGAGGCTAGATCAGGGTCCAGGTAAAAAGCATCTGGGCTCTGATGGGGTCTAAGCGCTTGGGGTTCAGGGTTAGGTGATTAATAGAAGTAGACAGAGACTGAGGCCATTTCTCCCAGTGGGGTACCTAGCCTAGGTGGGGGGAAGCGTTTGGAGAGGGGAGCTCAGCTGGGTGCCAGCTGCACCCTTTGGGATGATGCTTTTGGCACCCCTAGCCATGGGTCTGACTCGGCTGCTGCGATCAGGGCTTCAGCTCTTGCCTTTGTCCTCCTCCGGGTCCTCCTGCGGGGGAGCCCGGCTGGGGCTCTCTGGGAGCTGCTGGGATTTGGGGGGACCATCTGGGTGCAGGAACAGGGAGAAGTCACTCTCTCCCTGGATGGTGAGCGTCTGGTGGGAGGTCAGGATGTGGTAACCTTTCCCCGCTGGGCAAATTTCTTTGAAAGCAGCTGGAGGGGGAGAACCCAGAAGTGAACTTTACCCAGACTTCTCTGGGGTTCCGGGCTCTCCCTAGCAGTGCCCAGGGCCTGAGAGAGCCTCCTTCCTCCTGTGGCTCCCACAGATCCCCCCCTTCTCCCAGGACCGGAGCCCTCTGCTCCCTCTGCACTCCCCTTCGGTGCCCCGCAGGCAGGTCACCCCCTCGGGCTCCCCCAGACAGTTCAGGGAGGGCAGCGGCTGACCGGTTCCGTCGGCAGGGCACCGTTGGCAGCGGGCCCCCCAGGCCTTGCCCACACTGCAGCAGCACATCTGGCGGGTCAGGTGGGTGGTGAGCGGGTGCTGACACTGCAGGTCAGGGCTGACCAGGCGGAAGCAGAGACTTTTTTCCTCTGGCTTCTCGGCTGGGGCACAGAATAAGAGGGATCAGGACAGACGGCCGGCCTCACCACCTCCGGGTAAGCCAACTCCACGCTCCTGGGGGACCCCGACTCCATTTCAAACCGGACCTCTGACCTCTGACCTTGCTCCAAACCCCACGGGTTTGATGCCTTCCCAGCTTCACCCCTCTGACCTCCCTGGGCACCTGACCTTGGCGCTGCCCAATCTGCCCCCTCCGAGCTTCTTCCTATGGCATCAAAGGATCTCCACGAAGCCTCCGAGCTTTCCCCAGGGGCGCTTACCTAGGCACTGGGTTCGAGAGGGGCCGAGGCTGTGGCCAGGGGGGCAGACACAGCGGTAGGAGCCTGGACTATTGAGGCAGTCTCCGTGACGACACATGCCTGGCATGGCACACTCGTTGATGTCTGTGGGGAAACGGAGAGGGAAGAAGGGAGAGGGGCTGGGATGCCCTCCCAACCCTGCCACCCCAGCTCCCTCCTTCCCATCTCCGGCCGGCCGCTCGCCCCCCAGCCCAGCTCCTGGGGCGCCCGTACCCTGGCAGTGGGTGCTGTTGAGCCTCTTGTAGCCCTGGGGGCAGTCGCCCCCCAGCTCGCCGCGGACCGGGCCCGGCTTCTGCACGCCGGTGTCTGGGGGAGAAGGCGGTGAGATGTCACTGGGGGGGGGCAGCGGGTCGGGGA
>NW_025344028.1:0-12573 GCF_016433145.1 Gracilinanus agilis
TATATATATATATAAAAGTAAAAGAAGTATTGAATTAATAAATAAGTCTAGGAGCTGGTTCTTTGAAAAAACAAAATAGATAAAGTACTGGTTAATCTAATTAAAAAAAGAAAATCAAAAATCAAATTAACAGTATCAAAGATGAAAAGGGCTGCCTCACCTCTAATGAAGAGGAAATTAAGGTAATTATTAAGAGGTAGTTTGCCCAATTATATGGCAATAAATATGACAATCTAGGTGAAATGGGTGAATATCTACAAAAATATAAATTGCCTAGATTAACAAAAGAGGAAATAGCATACTTAACCAAACCCATTTCAGAAAAAAGAAATTGAACAAGCCATCTAGGAACTCCCTAAGAAAAAATCCCCAGGGCCAGATGGATTCACAAGTGAATTCTATCAAACATTTAAAGAACAACTAATCCCAATACTATACAAATCATTTGGCGAAATAAGCAATGGAGTTCTACCAAATTCCTTTTATGACACAAATATGGTACCGATTCCATAGTCAGGCAGACCAAAAACAGAGAAAGAAAACTATAGACTAATCTCCTTAATGAACAGAGATGCTAAAATCTTAAATAGAATACTAGCAAAAAGACTACAGCAAGTTATCACTAGGATTATTCACTATGATCAGGTTGTATTTATACCAGGAATGCAAGGATGGTTTACTATTAGGAAAATCATCCATATAATTGACCATATCAACAACCAAACCAACAGAAATCACATGATTGTCTGAACGGATGCAGAAAAAGCCTTTGTCAAAATACAACACCTATTCCTATTGAAAACAGTAGAAAGTATAGGAATAGATGGGCCTTTCCTAAAAATAATAAACAGTATATATTTAAAACCATCAGCAAGTATCATTTGCAATGGGGATAACTTAGAAGCCTTCCCAATAAGATCAGGAGTGAAGCAAAGACACCCATTATCACCTCTATCATTTAACATTGTACTAGTGGGAATTAGGGAAGAAAAAGAAATTGAAGGGATTAAAGTAGGATATGAGGAGACTAAACTATCACTCTTTACAGATGATATGATGGTCTACTTAGGGAATCCTAGAAAATCAGCTAAACAGCTAGTGGAAATAATTAACAACTTTAGCAAAATTGCAGGATACAAAATAAACCCACACAAAACACAGCATTTCAATATATATTTCCAAAACAACTCAGCAGCAAGACTTAGAAAGAGAAATTCCATTTAAAATCACCCTAGACAATATAAAATATTTAGGAATCTATTTGCCAAGAGAAATAAAGGAATTATATGAACACAACCTCAAAACACTTTCCACATAATTAAAACTAGAACTAAATGATTGGAAACGGATTAATTGCTCATGGGTAGGATGAGATAATATAAAAAAATTACAATCTTACCCAAATTAATTTACTTATGTGGTGCCATACCTAACAAACTACCAAGAAACTTTTTTATTGAATTAGAAAAAATTATAACAACATTCATTTGGAAGAACAAAAGATCAAGAATATCAAGGGAACTAATGAAAAAATGTGAAGGATGGGGGCCTAGCAGTACCAGAACTTAAACTGTATTATAAACCAGTGGTCATTAAAACAATATGTTACTGGCTAAGAGACAAAAGGGAGAATCAATGGAATAGACTTGGGGTAAATGACAGTAGCAAGATAGTGTTCGATAAACCCAAAGATCCCAGCTCTGGGGGCAAAAATCCACTATTTGGAAAAAACTGCTGGGAAAATTAGAAAATAATATGGGAGAGATTAGATTTAGATCAACATCTCACACTCTACACCAAGATAAATTCAGAATGGGTGAATGACCTGAATACAAAGAAGAAAACTATAAGTAAATTAGGTGGATATAGAATAATATGCCTGTCAGATCTATGGGAAAGAAAAGAATTTAAGATCAAGGAAAAGATAGAGAACATTGCAAAATGTAAAATGAATGACTGATTATATCAAATTAAAAAGGTTTTGTACAAACAAAAACAATGCAATCAGAATTAGAAGGGAAGCAACAAATTGGGAGAAAATATCTTTATAACAAAAACCTCTGACAAAGGTCTAATTACTCAAATTTATAAGTAATTATATAATTTATAAAAAAAATCAAACCATTCTCCAATTGATAAATGGGTAAGGGACAGGAATAGGCAATTTTCAGATAAAGAAATCAAAACTATCAATAAGCATACTAAAAAGTGTTCTAAATCCCTTATAATTAGAGAAATGCACATCAAAACAACTCTGAAGTACCACCTCACACTTAGCAGACTGGCTAATATGACAGAAAAGGAAAGTAACAGATGTTAGTGGCAAAATTGGGACACCAATGCACTGCCGGTGGAGTTGTGAATTGATTCAACCATTCTGGAAAGCAATTTGTAACTATGCCCAGAGGACTTTAAAAGACTACTTGCCCTTTGATTCAGCCATAGCACTTCTGGGTTTGTAACCCAAAGAGGTAATAGGGGAAAATATATGTACAAAAATATTCATAGCTGTGCACTTTGTGGTGGCAAAAAACTGGAATATGAGAGGGTATCGATTGGGGGAAGGCTAAACAAATTGTAGTATCTGATGGTGATGGAATACTATTGTGCTGAAAGGAAGAATGAACTGGAGCAATTCCATGTGAACTGGAACGACCTCCAGGAACTGATGCAGAGCGAAAGAAGCAGAACCAGGAGAACATTATACACAGAGACTGATACACTGTGGTACAATAGAATGTAATGGACTTCTGTACTAGCAGCAATGCAATGACCCAGGACAATTCTGAGGGACTTATGAGAAAGAACACTCTCCATATCAAGAGAAAGAACTGTGGGAACAGAAACACAGAAGAAAAACATATGATTGATCACATGGTTTGATGGGGATATGATTGGGGACATTGACTTTCAAGGATCACTGTATTGCAAATATTAATAATATGGAAATAGGTTTTGAACAATGATGCATGTAAAACCCAGTGGAATTGCTCTTTGGTTCTGGGAGGGAGGTGGGATGTTAGGAGGGAAAGAACATGAATCATGTAATCATGGGAAAATCTTCTAAATTAATTAATTAAATAATGAGAAATGGAAAAAATGAATGAATGAATGAATGAATAAATAAAGCAATATGGCAGAAACTAGGCATAGACCAACATGTCACATCATATACCAAGATAAAGTCAAAATGGACACTTAATATAGAAATAAAGGGTATCATAAACAAATTGGGGGACATGTTTGTGCACATTCAGGGTGAACTTTGTTTCTATCAATCTATAACTGTCAAAACCATGGACCAGAGCTGTGAGTCAACTCAGTCCAACCATGTCAGCTCTGATTAATGAAAAACACCTGCAGCCATATCCTCTCTCAATAAACCTATTTCTTTTTGGTTTGGATACTTTGTTTCCTTTATTGACGTTTCTAATCAATAATTTTTGCCACATTATTGGCACCCAACATGGGCAGGCAATATAATCCTGTCCTTTGGGGGTCCTTCCTCCAAGAAGTGTTTCCTTTGGTTGCCCACATTTGGGGCTCTTTGCCTCTGATCCCTTTTTAAAGGGAAGATCAGTGAATGGAGATTTTTCTCCTGTCCAAACCAACTCCAAGCTGGTGAGTATTCCTCAGTATTGCAAACTGAAATTTACTCTCACTTCTGTTTTTTTCCTTTTAAGTCTTTTGAATTTTATTAAGAAAGTTAGTTGTTTAAAATGCCATAGTTCCAAAGATTTATTTTAAAGCCTAACTAAAGAATAGTTTCATTTTTTAAAAGAAGTGCTGCTTTTCCCCATTGCCTACTATTTATTTCTGAAGTTATCCAATACTTGGGTATATGTAAAGGTTAAATTTAGTGTGTGGACTTAAATTATATGAAATTAGGTGGTCTCCAAAAGTATTATATCTCAAGTCAGAAATTTATTTACCAAATTAGAGGGGAAACAATAAAGTAATGTGAGAGAGTCCTATGCCAGTGATGGGCAAACTTTTTAAAGATGGGGCCAAAGGAAAGGAAATGCTCATCTGTCAGTCTTTTCTAAGGCATCTCTTTCGAAGTTTCACTGTATTGTATCCTACTCATTGTATTTGTCAGATTGGGAATAATGTCATGTGGCCAGATAGAACATTTCAGGGGGCCGCATCTGGTCCTCAGGCCATAGTTTGCTCATCACTGTCCTATACTACACTAATCCTCAGCCAGGAGGGCCAGTAGTGAGTAAGTATGAGACCTCCTCCAAGATGGAAGTAGTCAACCCTTTTCATTCTTCGGCCTGAATCTTCAACATGAAGGACCTGAGGCTGGCGACTTGAACTACTTCTGGTAAGACTGCTCTTGGATCTCCTCCCTTTGGACTTCAGATTGAGTGAGTGAAAAAAGCTGACCCTCCTTTCCTGGCTTCTGAAGAGACTAGTGCCAGAGAAGCCTCCCTCTCAGGGGAAGCTGTGTGGGTAAAACCCTTGCTTAGTTCAACACTAAGTCCTTTGGCTGAGGGGTTAACGAGCCCTGCCAGAGTGGAGCCAGCCACTGGAGCAAATATTTAATGTGTTAGGTTAGATATCTTCTTTACCCTCCTTTTACATTTTCTCTACTTTCACTCTTTCCCTCTTTTTGTAAGTAAAGCTGCTAAAAAAGTCATTTTGACTTTAGCTGTATTAATTTTTAAATCGGTGACCACATTCTCTTATATTTAGTCAAAACCTTAATTAAATTCCTTACAGGAATGTAGTATGGGTTCCCAGGATTATGGCAACCATGAACCAGTTCAGGGATGCTAGGAATAATCTAATTAAAGGAATAGAGCCTTTCTCAGAACATCCAGAAAATTATAGCAACTCCCAAGAAAATACACAAGAGAAAGATGAGACCCCTATGAGATTTTATGATAGACTGTGTAAAAGTGCCAAAATATTTGCAAGATTAGACCCCCATTAACCCAAGGGATGCTAGAATAATTAATGCTGCCTTTGTAAACCAGTCACTTCCAAATATCAAGACATTTTTTCTAAAATATTGTCCTGGATGGCATGAAAAGACTATTGGGGAATTAAAAGCAATTGCTTTGCATGTGTATGAAGGAAAGCATAAGGAGGAAGTAACACTGAAGTCTTGTCAGAAGAGTAAAAAAGTTCTAGCCACTGTTCAACAAATGTCCCAAGAGTAAAGAGGCAGGCTTACAGGACAATGTTACTATTGTGGAATCAAGGGACATAATGCCAAAGATTGTTATAAGAAAAAGAGAGATCTTGAAGGAAAGAACTTTGAGAACAACCCAATAGTGAGAAAGGATAGGAGTCTGGCTAGACCTGGGAACTGGAGTGCTCAGAATAGGGAAGTTGTTCCAGCATGATGGTTTGAGGGAGGGGCAGGGACTTTGGGGTCTGAAGCTTTTGATGAGAACACTGCCCCTGCCTTACCTGTTCATGCCTCTCCCTTACAAGCCCCTGAAAAATCCTGAACTAATATTACAGATTGTTCTTCCTTTGTAGAAGAAGAGAAGTGATTTACTGGTTCAGCTTTGGTTACTGATTATGACATTCTGTGGTCAACCTCTATTCCATCTATCCTTAGCACTCATCACTCAAGCAGCAGAGCTAATAGCTTTAATCTGGGCATGTCTCTTATATAGAGGCAACTGCAAACACAATAAGGTAGACCTGGGTGGCACCTGGGATCACGTCAATGGCTTCTCGTATAACTTTAGGTTGCCCTGAATGTATGGCTTTTAATCAACATACTTTTAAAAAGGTTGCATACGGTGGTGGTCCTCTAGCATATCTACCATTTGAGCCGTTACAAATTGATTTTATAAATTTGCTTAAAGTTGGATATCTGAAATATTGTTTGGCTATTACTGATCAATTAACAAGGTGGGTGGAGGCTTTTCCTTTTTCCAAAGCAGATGCAGCCTTTGTAGGAAAGATACTTATTTGGGAAATTGTCCCTAGATATGGCCCTCACAGCTAAAATTGATTCTGACGAAGGCTCCCATTCTACTGACACAGTCCTTTCATGAGTTTATGCCAATTTAGGAATAATGCCTAGATTTCATACTCCATACTATCCCCAATCATTGGGTCAGGTGGAATGTATGAATAGAGAAATAAAACTTTTAATCAGGAAACTGTCAAGAAACACATTTAAAATGGCCTGATATCAATTCACAACTCTACCAGCAGTGCATTAATATCCCAATTTTGCCACATACCCTCCAATATTCATTACTCTCCCCTGCTGTCATTTTAGCCAATCTGTTAGGTGTGAGGTGATACCTCATAGTTGTTTTGATTTGCATTTCTCTAATTATTAGATTTAGAACACTTTCTCATTTGCTTATTAGTAGTTTTGATTTCTTTATCTGAAAATTGCCTATTCATGTCTCTTGCCCATTTATCAATTGGGGAATGGCTTGATTTTTTGTACAATTGATTTAGCCCCTTGAATATTTGAGTAATTAGACCTTTGTCAGAGTTTTTTGTTATAAAATTTTTCCCCCAATTTGTTCTTTCCCTTCTGATTTTGGTTGCATTGTTTTTATTTGTATAAACCCTTTTTAATTTAATGTAATCAAAATTATTTATTGTACATTTTGTAATTTTTCTAATTCTTGCTTGGTTTTAAAATCTTTCCTTTCCCAGAGATCTGACAATTTACTATTCTGTGTTTGCCTAATTTACTTATAGTTTCCTTCTTTATATTCAAGTCATTCACCCATTCTGAATTTATCTTGGTGTGAGATGTTGATCTAAACCTAATCTCTCCCATATTGTTTTCCAATTTTCCCAGCAGTTTTTGTCAAATAGTGGATTTTTGTCCCAAAAGCTGGGTTCTTTGGGTTTATCATAGACTGTCTTGCTGAGGTCACTTACCCCAAGTCTATTCCACTGATTCTCCCTTCTGCCTCTTAGACAGTACCATATTGTTTTGATGACCACTGCTTTATAGTATAGTTTAATATCTGTTACTGCTAGGCCACCTTCCTTCACATTTTTTTCCATTATTTCCCTTGATATTCTTGATCTTTTGTTCTTCCAAATGAACTTTGTTATAGTTTTTTTCTAATTCTGTAAAAAAGTGTCTTTGTAGTTTGATAGGTATGGCACTAAAAGATTTCCTGCCCTTTGATCCAGCCATACCATTGCTGGCTTTGTACCTCAAAAAGATTATAGGGGAAAAGACATGTACAAAAATATTCATAGCCTCTCTCTTTGTGGTAGCAAAAAACTGGAAAATGTGGGTATGCCTGTCAATTGGGGAATGGTTGAACAAATTGTGGTATCTGTTGGTGATGGAATACTATTGTGCTCAAAGGAATAATAAACTGGAGGAATTCCATGTGAACTGGAATGACCTCCAGGAATTGATGCAGAGTGAAAGTATCAGAGCCAGAAGAACATTGTACACAGAGACAAATACACTGTGGCAGAATCGAATGTAATGGACTTCTGTAGTAGCAGCAAATGCAATGACCCAGGACAATTCTGAGGGATTTATGGAAAAGAACACTACCCACATTCAGAGGAAGAACTACAGGAGTGGAAACACAGAAGAAAAACAACTGCTTGATCACGTGGGTTGATGTGGACATGATTTGGGAAGTAAACCCTAAATGACTACCCTAGTGCAATCATCAATAATATGGAAATAGATCTTGTTCTATGACACAAGAAGAAACCAGTGGAAATGCGTATTGGCTACGAGTAGGGGAGGGTTGTTGGTGGGGGTGGAGAGAGTAAGAACATGAATCATATAACCATGAACAAATTTTTTCTAAAAAAAGTTATATCTCAATTTCAAAAAAATAAAAATAAAAAATAATAAAATGGCTTGATATGTTACCCCTAGCCTTCTTTCATCTGAGGAGCAGGCCTTGAAGAGATTGTCACCTTTCTCCTTATGAAATGCTTTTTGGCCATCCACCTTTGAAAGCAAAACCATTTGTGTCTGTATATACTTCTATGCTAGAGGGATATCTGACATTTGCTAAATATATCAGAGAATTATAGCATAGACTAAAAGAATTACATGCTGTGGGAGCTATAGTTCAATCTGGTCCTATTGATTTTTTTACTACATAATATTCAACTTGGTGATTAGGTTTATATAAAAAGCTTTCAACATTCCAGTGTAATTTAACTTGCTTGGGAGGAACCTTTTCAGGTTCTTTTGACCAACCCCTACAGGTATCAAGGTAGAATAAAAGGATTCTTGAATGCACTGCTCTCACTTTAAACCAGCACCTTTTATTGGTTAAATATGACTTCCAATGATTTTGCCTTTCTTTCTTCCCTGTCTGAACTTTCTGAACTGGATTCAAGCTACTGTCACCCATATCTCAAATACATCTGGGGAATTTATCACAGGTTTGTTTATTACAGGTGTTACTCTTGGGAATACTCGAATTACCTAGTCAGAGGAGTGCAAGTTGTCAGTCTCCTATGTATATTATCCTCTTTTACATTGGGTGTAACTAGCTCTCTAAATAATGAATGTCATCTGACCTTAACTGAAGTTTTGGCTTTGACATTTTGTTCATTGATTTTTCCTTGTGTCACCACACTACTATTAATGGTTGTTCTCGAACAACTGGGAGTTTTACCCGTAATCCTTCTCCCTCTTTAACCCAGCAAAACTGTTCACTTCATCTCAGCATGATAAGGTATCCCCACTATAACCACAGATCTTACTCTTTTTTATCAGTTGATAACACATCCACCACTCAAGCTACACTTTTAAACAGGACACAAGTGTCTAACTATTCTGTTATCTCATGCAATAAAATAATAATAGGAGTCAATCGATGCAATCCATCTTTTTGTCTCTCAGCACTATCTTATTTTTGCTGTGATTTGCAGCAATGTTGATGGCACAGGTCCTTATTTTACTGTAATGAAATCACTAACACTTCCTATTAAAGATGAATGTTTACCCCTACCTTAAATAACTTTGCAAACAGCTCTAAAAATTGTACACATACTTCAGGAGTGACTTATACTCTACAGGTCAAAGTTTATTCCACTTACTTACTGGAGGGTACAGATTTGGTTTTGACCCTATACAACAGAAAAATAGATAACCTTGAGTTTTTCATCCCTATTCTTTATGGTCTTTCAACTTCTCCTGTAGCAAATTTCCAAACGTTCTTCTCACAGATTGCCTGAACTTATGAGCCTATCATTCAGGGACATGACAACACATCCCTGAGAGGAGGGGTAAATCAAAGTAATCACAGTTTTAATCACAGTTTTGAAAAGAGCCTATTAGAAGGAAATTTAATAAAGAAAAGATCTTAATCAAACCCATTCCCATTCATCCTCCAAAACAAGGTAAAACCATTATTTTCAAATTTCATGTGGATTTTTTGACTGTTATGATGAATATAGTTATGTTCCTACTTTGTTGTTTGGGAATTTTTCATTGTTGCAGTTGTAACATTGACTGGAATAGAACTATTCCAAATGCCCATAATAGCTTGATTTTTCAGAATATAGTACCTATAGATTTAGCAGAACTCCCTACTTATACAAAAAAGAGACTCTTTTTTTAAAAATATTTATTAATATTTATTTTTTAGAAAAGTTAACATGGTTACATATAATTCATGCTCTTACATTCCCCTTCACACCCCCGAGCTCCCCACCCTATGGCTGATGCGTATTTCCACTGGTTTTAACATGTGTCATTGATCAAGACCTATTTCCAAATTGTTGATAGTTGCATTGGTGTGGTAGTTTCGAGTCTGCATCCCCAATCATGTCCACCCCAACCCATGCGTTCAAGCAGTTGTTTTGTTTCCACTCTTGTAGTTCTTCCTCTGAATGTGGGTAGCATCTTTTCCATAAATCCCTCAGAATTGTCCTGGGTCATTGCATTGCTGCTGGTACAGAAGTCCACCACATTCTATTTTACCACAGTGTATCAATCTCTGTGTACAATGTTCTTCTGGCTCTGCTACTTTCACTCTGCATCAATTCCTGGAAGTCATTCCAGTTCACATGGAATTCCTCCAGTTTATTATTCCTTTGAGCACAATAGTATTCCATCACCAGCATATACCACAATTTGTTCAGTCATTCCCCAATAAAAGGGCATACCCTCCTTTTCCAGTTTTTTGCCACCACAAAAAGCACAGCTATAAATATTTTCGTACAAGTCTGTTTATCTATGATCTCTTTGGGGTACAAACCCAACAATGGTATGGCTGGATCAAAGGGCAGGCATTCTTTTATAGCCTGTTCAGCATAGTTCCAAATTGCCAGCCAGAACGGTTGGATCAATTCACAACTCCACCAGCAATGCATTAATGTCCCAGTTTTGCCACTTCCCCTCCAGCATTCATTACTCTCCCCTTCTTTCATTTTAGCCAATCTGCCAGGTGTGAGGTGATACCTCAGAGTTGTTTGATTTGCATTTCTCTAATTATTAGAGATTTAGAACACTTTCTCATGTGTTTATTGATACTTTTGATTTCTTTATCTGAAAATTGCTTATTCATGTCTCTTGCCCATTTATCAATTCAAGAATGGCTTGATTTTTTATACAATTGTTTTAACTACTTGTATATTTGAGTAATTAGACCCCTGTCAGAGTTTTTTGTTATAAAGAGTTTTTCCCAATTTGTTGTTTCCCTTCTGATTTTGGTTACATTGTTTTTGTTTGTACAAAAGCTTTTTA
The DNA here is from genome assembly GCF_016433145.1 of Gracilinanus agilis. Lineage (NCBI taxonomy): Eukaryota > Metazoa > Chordata > Mammalia > Didelphimorphia > Didelphidae > Gracilinanus > Gracilinanus agilis. Next base: position 10,679 of record NW_025344028.1, read on the forward strand.
GTTTGATATAATCAAAATCATTTATTTTACATTTTGTAATTTTCTCTAACTCTTGCTTGGTTTTAAAATCTTTCCTTTCCCAGAGATCTGACAAATAACCTATTCTATGTTCACTTAACTTATTTATAGTTTCCCTCTTTATATTCAAGTCATTCACCCATTCTGAATTTATCTTGGTGTAGGGTGTGAGATGTTGATCTAAACCTAATCTCTCCCATATTGTTTTCCAAATTTCCCAGCAGTTTTTGTCAATAGTGGATTCATGTCCCAAAAGTTGGGCTGTTTGGGTTTATCATAGACTGTCTTGCTGATGTCACTTACCTCAAATCTATTCCACTGATCCTCCCTTCTGTCTCTTAGCCAGTACCATACCATTTTGATGACCACTGCTTTATAGTACAGTTTAATATCAGGTACTGCTAGGCCCCCTTCCTTCACATTTTTTTTCATTATTTCCCTTGATATTCTTGATCTTTTGTTCTTCCAAATGAACTTTGTTATCGTTTTTCCTAATTCCGTAAAAAAAAATTTTGGTAGTTTGATAGATATGGCGCTAAATAGTTAAATTAATTTGGGTAGAACGGCCATTTTTATTATGTTAGCTCGTCCTACCCATGAGCAATCAATGTTTTTCCAATTGTTTAGATCTAGTTCTAATTGTTTGGAAAGTGTTTTGTAGTTGTTTTCATATAATTCCTGTGTTTGTTTTGGTAGATAGATTCCTAAGTATTTTATATTGTCTAGGGAGATTTTAAATGGTGTTTCTCTTTCTACCTCTTGCTGCTGTGATGTGTTGGAAATATACAGAAATGCTGATGATTTATGTGCATTTATTTTGTATCCTGCAACTTTGATAAAGTTGTTGATTATTTTACAAGCTTCTTAGTTGATTCTCTAGGATTTTTTAAGTAGACCATCATATCATCTGCAAAGAGTGATAGCTTAGTCTCCTTCTTGTCTATTTTAATACCTTCAATTTCTTTTTCTTCTCTAATTGCTACTGCTAGTGTTTCTAGTACAATGTTAAATAATAGAGGAGATAATGGGCATCCTTGTTTCACTCCTGATCTTATTGGAAAGGCTTCTAATTTATCCCCATTGCATATGATGCTTGTTGATGGTTATAGATATATACTGTTTAGTATTTTCAGGAAAGTTTCTTCAATTCCTATACTTTCTACTGTTTTCAATAGGAATGGGTGTTGTGTTTTGTCAAAGGCTTTTTCAGCATCTATTGAGATAATCATGTGATTTTTGTTTGTTAGCTTTTTGATATAGTCAATTATGTGGATGGTTTTCCTAATGTTGAATCATCCTTGAATTCCTAGTATAAATCCCACCTGATCATGGTAGATAATCCTCTTGATCACTTGCTGGAGTCTTTTTGCCAATATTCTATTTAAGATTTTTGCATCTATGTTCATTAGGGAGATTAGTCTGTAGTTTTCTTTCTTTCTTTTTGATCTACCTGGCTTTGGAATCAGTACCATATTTGTGTCATAAAAGGAATTTGGTAGGACTCCTTCTTTGCTTATTATATCAAATAATTTGTATAGTATTGGGATTAATTGCTCTTTGAATGTCTGATAGAATTCACTTGTGAATCCATCAGGCCCTGGTGATTTTTTCTTAGGGAGTTCTTTGATGGCTTGTTCAATTTCTTTTTCTGATATGGGATTATTTAGGTATTCTATTTCTTCTGCTGTTAATCTAGGCAATTTGTATTTTTGTAAATATTCATCCATATCTCCTAGATTGCTATATTTATTGCCATATAATCGGGCAAAATAATTTTTAATGATTGCCTTAATTTCCCCTTCATTAGAGGTGAGGCCCCCCTTTTCTTCTTTGATACTGTTAATTTGGTTTTCTTCTTTCCTTTTTTTATTAGATTG
>NW_025344029.1:0-2545 GCF_016433145.1 Gracilinanus agilis
CTGAGGCCTATGTATTTATAATAATATAGATTATGATCACCTTATTTATTTAATATCCTCTAATCTGATTATCCCTAGTACTCTATAAATGTTTAATAGGTACTGCACTAAAACCTGCTCCCCATTTCAATTTAGCATGATACAATTGTTAAAATACATATATGAAGACCAACTATATGGCATGAGAAAGGGTACAAAAACGAGAAACTGAAGATCCTCTGCCCAAATAAATGAGATAAGATGTGTACATGTTGCATGGACAAATCATTTAGAAAGTCATTTGAGGGGCAGCTGGGTAGCGCAGTGGATTGAGAGTCAGGCCTAGAGACAGGAGGTCCTACGTTCAAATCTGGCCTCAGACACTTCCAACCTGTGTGACCCTGGGCAATTCACTTGACCCCCATTGCCCACCCTTACCACTCTTCCACCTATGAGCCAATACACAGAAGTTAAGGGTTTAAAAAAGAGTTGCTTGAATAGTCTAGATGATGTTATGAAAACAGTGGGAAGAAAGGAAAAGACCAATAATGAGATTTATTATGAAGGTAATCTTTATGATGAACTTAAGAGTCTAATAGAATGTTTGTGACATTGATGGAGAAAGGCAAATAAAAAAGATTAGGATGTAAGAGAAATTGTTTAGTGCCTATTTCATATACTGGATTGTACTGGGTACTGGAAACAGAAAGATGAAAAATGAGCTGGATAAATTATCATGATCATGTGAAAATTCATAGAAGAGCCCAGCTCACCCACAGAAATTGCATTGCAGCAAATATCTGGAAAAGTCTCCAGAAAGACCAATGATAAAGAAACAAACAACAATAAGTGAGCTCTTCTATTCAGTTCTAAACTTTACCAAAAAAGCTATGGAGGAAGGAAGAGAATTATACTGGGGAAGCCAGTTGAAGGTACCAGAGATCTGAAAGCAAGTTAGAGTTCTGAAGAGGGCAGGATTGTAAGCTAGCATGAATATTTGGGACTTGAGGCTGAAGTGGATAGACCCAGCTTTCATAGTGTAGGAATGCATGACCTAGCTATGCACTCCACAGAACACTGGGATTCAAAGTAGGAAATCTGGCCCACTAAGCATGTAGATACTAGTCCTGTTGAGGCAATTTATAATTATCGCCAAATCCTAGTATTGATTCTCTTTCTCTGTCTGTGTCACAAACACTATTTAAAGCATCCAATGGGATTTTCAACATCCCAATGGAGCCTGTTAAGACTATAGTGTGAGAGAGAAGCATCCATCATTTGGGGATTGGATCAAGAGAAAGAAAACAAATCTACTGAGATCAGAGCCCACAATGAACCAACAGAAGGTTGATAGAAAATAGGGACTGAGGAACTTCTGGGTTAAGATGGTGGCAGAGTAAAAATCAGCTGCTTGACCTCTCCTAACCCACGCATATAGGACTCCTCAAGAAGACATAAAAAAAAATCCAGACAAACAAAGGGACCCCACAACAGGGCTCAGCATTGAAGGTACATGGAATCAGGGCATTTCCATGCTATAAAGGAGTGAAATTGCGAGCTGAGCAACCCCCTACCTCCCACACCACCTACAGTGCCAAAGCCAGCATAAAAGAGTTAGAGCAAGTTTGGGGCACCCATTAAGTGATTGGCAGATTCAAGGCCTGCTCCTGAGAGCAGCAAGACGTAAGACCCCAAGAGGCTAAAGAATGCACGGACTTTAAACACAGACCCTGAACACAGACGTGGACGCGGATCCTGAGCTCAGGTGCAGAACTTGAGTGGGGACCCAGGGAACAGGGGTGCATGACTGTGGAAGCAGTGCCCTGAGACTGTTAAAGGAGCTTCAGGCAGAAGAACAAGCAAGGGGACCACCAGGAAGCTTGACCCTGAGAACAACTAGACCTGAGACCTCAAGAGCCTAAAGAGCGCAGACAGACCCTGGGCGTCAGGATAAAGCAGAGAGGGCAATGGACTAAAAATGGCAAGCCAGACTCAAGAACCCCAGGAGAGAAAGATTATGAAGAAACCTTTAACACTTGACAACTTTTACACAGAAAAAATCCAGACAACTGAGCAAACAACAGAGGAGAACAAACAAGTAACCATATCCAAACCTTCCCCCAAAAAATGAAAATGAGTCACAAGCTTGTGAAGAGTTCAAATCTGAGATTATGAGAAAGGTAGAAGAGATATGGCAAAAAAATAACAGTATAAAAGGCAGAATTTCGCAATTGGAAAGTGAAGCAAGTAAATTGAAGACCAGAAATGACCAGATTGAAAAGGAAAACCAGTCTCTAAAGGCTAGAATTGGGAAAAATGAAAAAGATGTCCCCAAATCAAAAGAATTGATAAGCAAATTGGAGACCCAAATCAAGCAGCTAGAAAACAGGATAGACCAAATCGAAAAAGGAAAATCAAAAGCTTATAGCAGAAAAACAATCTTTAAAGATAAGAATTGGACAAGTAGAAGCCAATGATCTCTCAAGACAGCAAGAACAAATAAAACAAAGTCAAACAATTGATAAAATAGAAGGAAATATGAAATATCTCAATGAGAAATTGACAG